>NW_012111919.1:1444738-1451381 GCF_000951035.1 Colobus angolensis palliatus | reverse complement strand
AGATCGCGCCACTGCACTCCAGCCTGGGTGACAGAGCGAGACTCCATCTCAAAAAAAAAAAGCCTTCCCTGAAAGATGCTCTTTGGAACAATAAGTCCTCTAGTGTGGACTTCAAGATTAATCTATAAAAGACTTCTGTTGTACCTGTGAAACTCAAGAATAGTGCAGAAATGGTAATATTTCTAATTTAAAGTTGTTTGATTTTTAGACCTGTTAAATAGAACCTCTCTGAGATAAAACTCTTCTACATGCTAACATGCCAGGAAGAAAGAAGCTATATAGCTCAAGGTTAAGAAATCTGAGATATCCAGAGTAATTTAAGAAGGCGTTAGCATGGAAAAGCCCATTACTCATAACTTATGATACACTGAAATCCAAAACATTGTCCTCAGCTTTAATGCTTTGCCTCCAGTTGTTACTAAAAAGTACAGTGATTTTTTTTTTTTAATCTCTCGGGTTCAGATAAATATATTCAGATTCTTATTGCAGCATGAAAATTCCTATTCTGTAATTGAATATTAGTTTTGGAAATTTTCTTCAATCTGCTTAAGCTTCTACCTTTTTTTTTTTTTTTAAGACGGTGTTTTGCTCTTGTTGCCCAGGCTGGAGTGCAATGGCATGATCTCGGCTCACCACGACCTCCACCTCCTGGGTTCAAGTGATTCTCCTGCCTCAGCCTTCCTAAGTAGCTGGGATTACAGGCATGCACCACCATGCCCGGCTAATTTTGTATTTTTAGTAGAGACACAGTTTCTCCATGTTGGTCAGGCTGGTCTCGAACTCCCGACCTCAGGTGATCCGCCTGCCTCGGCCTTACATAGTGCTGGGATTACAGCCGTGAACCACCACACCCGGCCTGCTATTTTTCTTTATTTGAATGATCTTCATGTTTTGCTTTCATTCCAGGAAATCCATGGTGTACAACACCCTCTGTTCTTTAATATTTTAATTCCTTCATCTTCCAGAATCTCTTATACCCGATTACCCTCCCTCTTTCTGTATGATCTCCCCATTTAAATTTTTTTTAACATTCTTTGTTTGTTTGTTTGTTTTTGAGATAGAGTCTTGCTCTGTCGCCCAGGCTGGAGTGCAGTGGCGCGATCTCACTGCAAGCTCCAGCGTCTGGGTTCACGCCATTCTCCTGTCTCAGCCTCCCGAGTAGCTGGGACTACAGGCGCCTGCCACCACGCCTGGCTCATTTTTCTGTATTTTTAGTAGAGAGGTTCTATTTAAAAGGTCTAAAAATCAAACAACTTTAAATTAGAAATATTACCATTTCTGCACTATTCTTGAGTTTCACAGGTACAATAGAAGTCTTTTATAGATTAATCTTGAAGGCCACACTAGAGGACTTATTGTTCCAAAGAGCATCTTTCAGGGAAGGCTGCTTTTTTTTTTTGAGATGGAGTCTCGCCCTGTCACCCAGGCTGGAGTGCAGTGGGGCGATCTCAGCTCACTGCGAGCTCCACCTTCCGGGTTCATGCCCTTCTCCTGCCTCAGTCTCCCGAGTAGCTGGGACTACAGGCGCCCGCCACCACGCCTGGCTAATTTTTCTGTATTTTTAGTAGAGACGGGGTTTCGTTGTGTTAGCCAGGATGGTCTTGATCTCCTGACCTTATGATCTGCCTGCCTCAGCCTCCCAAAGTGCTGGGTTTAACAGGCACGAGCCACTGTGCCTGGTCAATTTTTTTTTTAACGTTCTAGATCCCATTTTCATTTATGTATTTCAAACTCTATACTTTTCGGCATGACTGTATCTACCCCACAGAATGACCTGGCTCCTTGATTTTAAATTATCCTTTTCCTGAGTCCTGTCCTGAGTTCTGCCCGGACTCTGATTGTACCAGCCCCCACCAGTTGTTAAGGCAATCAATAGTTTATTTCCAAATGAGGAACAGGGTCCTTGCCTCACTATTTCTGGGCTTACTAATGATCTGTTGCCCAGGGGTAAAAATAGCCACAGCTGCTTGTTTATTGGTGACATTATTTTTAGGTTTGCATGCACACATATGCCTAAATCTAATCCAGTCCAGCAGCTCAAATCCAATAATCAGAAGGAGGTGTTAAATATCTGAAGGGACAATTAAACATTGTACATGTTCACAGTATCTTTTTATGTCAGCACAATACTGGTTTCTAAGCCTGTTTTCAAAACCACTGTCTTATCCTCTGCTATTAAAAAATTCTTCCTTGACAGTCTACTTTGTAAGATCAAGTCTCTGAAATTACAAGACAATGGCAATAGAATTTTCCTTACTTAAAGTAATACATAGCCAATAATTGCTGTGAAATCCTACTTTTCCTACTGACATTATAAAAAAGAAGTTGGCCGGGCGCGGTGGCTCAAGCCTGTAATCCCAGCACTTTGGGAGGCCAAGGCGGGTGGATCACGAGGTCAGGAGATCAAGACCATCCTGGCTAACATGGTGAAACCCCGTCTCTACTAAAAATACAGAAAACTAGCCGGGCGAGGTGGCGGGCACCTGTAGTCCCAGCTACTCAGAGGCTGAGGCGGGAGAATGGCGTGAACCCGGGGGGCGGAGCTTGCAGTGAGCCAAGATCGGGCCACTGCACTCTAGCCTGGGCGACACAGCGCAACTCCATCTCCAAAAAAAAGTTATATGTTTCTAGGAATTAAAAAGGTATATTTCCTTAATTGTTAGTACCACACTAGGGGTTGGGGAAGCTGTGTACTCTGGCTGTTACTGTGGCAGTTATTTTTGGTCTGGGCACTGACAAAACCAAAACAGGCCAGAGGCATATCAATCTACTCTGCAAGACAGAGACCCCAAATTTTGGAACTGTGTATTTTTTGGTAACGTCATGAAGTTATTCCTTACCTTATAAATTAGGATGTCAAATTTCTCATGTTGCGTTTTATTTTAAGAATACCTGGATTTCTTCAGAGATACACAATTTGTCTATACCCAAAATACCATGAACTTAAATTATGTTTCTCTTCATTCAAGAATTGTTTTTTTTTCTTTTCTGAAAGTAAGCAGGCTGACACCTGCCCTGTCAGAGCTCCCACCCATAGGGACAGGAACAAACAAGTACATAAATATATAATCACAAATTGAGATAAATGCTAGCAAGGTGAATAGGGTAAAGTGATGGAGAATGGGGTAAGGATGAGGGAGGAAGTGATCTAGATTGAATGTTCAGGGAAGTCCTCTCTGAAGAGGTAATGTTTAAGATGAGAAGTGAAATACGAACAGTAAGCAACCAAAGTCACTTAGTCAATAAATGTTTATTGAGTGTCTATTTGCCAGGTGTTGGTGGTAGGAATATAAGCATAAATTGGACAGATAGGAGCCCTGCCTGCAAAAGCTTACATTTTAGTGGGGTAAGTCTAGATCTCACTATACTTTTTACCATGTTGCCCAGGCTGGACGCCCCCTCCCTTTTCAAAGAGTCCTAATTAATTCACTATATTTTTCTTGTATAAAAGCACTACATAGCAGCCACAACTGGAGCCTGGGTCTTCTTCATGGAGACTCTGGTATGGGTCTTACAAGATGGTCAGTGAATTCCTGATAGGGAGACTCATTGAACATATTGTCTTTCTTGAGGTGTTGGGGATGAGACAGCTGTAGGTCTTGAAGTTAGTATTAAATGTGACTTTGGCAAAGGAGCCTAGGGTAGCAGTGCAGCTCCTGGCGGAGGTATAGCAGTCATTGATATGGGCCATTAGCAGCAGCTTCTTGGGCACAGGGGCAGACAGTGCCTCTAGGGACTGGGATGAGGCCACCAGCACAGAGCGGCAGTGGTTACCTTGCAAGGAACTGTGGGTCTTACTGATCTTGTTCCCCAAGTAGCTTCACTGCACATGGGAAATGGAGAGGTTGGCCAGTGTATAGTGGCCCTGCAGATGGCAGGGGCTACTTCCTTGAAACACCTAACACACAGACTGACATGACTCTTGTCCCTGGCTGTGACAAATCCCTTGAACCTGATCCACTGGCCAGCACAGGTCTCTTTTTGCATGGGCATAATCTTCAAAACCTCATCTTTGAGGACATCCTTAGGAGAAAGTGAACAATCTGAGACTACTTGATGGGTGGGGAGAAGAGATTTCCTCCAGGAACTTGATTGTCATGTCTTTGATCAGGTGGCCCATCTTGGTGACAGGAAACTATTCCTCGTCCTTGTCCTTGCCTCCTCGAGCTCCTAGGCCTCAGCAGCAACCCTGGCACAGTCACCACTCCTGAAATCTCCCAGTCCAGGACCCCTAGCGCCTTCAGGCCCTCCCATAGTAGTGGCAGGATCTGCCATTTGGTATTTTCTCTGAGAAGGCTTAATCTCTTTTCTTGCTCTGCTTTTTGTTTCCTTGACACTTACAATCCTCTGACATTCCATAATGTTTTATTTATGTGTTGTCTATCTTCAATGGAATATAAACTTTGTTAAGGCAGGAATTTTTATTTCATTTACAACTTTATCTCTTGTGCCTGGAATAATGTCTAGTGTGTAGTGCTTGCTTAATAATACTGTTAGGATGAAAGAATGGAGGATCCATATACTTTGAGATGAAATGAGCAAGTGACAGGGCTGTGATTTTCTCCCCTCCCCTCTTCTCCCCTCTCCTCTCCTCTCCTCTTCTTTTTTTCTTTTCATTTTTGAGATGGAGTTTCACTCTGTTGCCCAGGCTGGAGTGCAGTGGCACTATCTCGGCTCACTTGCAAGCTCTGCCTCCTGAGTTCACGCCATTCTCCTACCTCAGCCTCCCGAGTAGCAGGGACTACAGGCGCCTGTCAACACACCTGGCTAATTTTTTGTAATTTTAGTAGAGAGGGTGTTTCACCGTGTTAACCAGTATGGTCTCGATCTCCTGACCTTGTGATCCCCACACCTCGGCCTCCCAAAGTGCTGAGATTACAGGCATGAGCCACCGTGCCCGATCAGGCTGTGATTTTCTTAAGATTAAAAAGTCCAGGTCTTTCACTTAGCTAAAAACCATTTTATTTTACTTACATAGAAATAGGCTACAGGCAAAGCCAGGGTTTTCCTTGAGAAGCAGCTTTGAGTACTGTTTAAGCACAGATAAATATTAACTTGAGAGCTCTTAATACCATAGAGCATCTATCTGCAAAGATGGTCTTGACTTAGAGCATTATTAGGACATCTTAAAAACAGAATGAAATTTTGAGTCTCATGGTGACATTATTGCAGCTTTTCATATTTTTATGGAAAATATTTCTTATTGTTAGTTATCCCTCTTTATTGTTTATAAGTGAAAACAACAACAACTACTACTAAGGTCCAAGGAGGTTAAGTACATTCAAGGTCACTAAGCTGGGAGGGGTAGAACCTGAAGATAAACTTAAGCGTGACCCCAAACCTATGTTCTGTGTATATTCTCGCATAAAGCCCAACCTATAGTTGGCAGTTAATATTTGGATTGATAGATAAAGGAATAGATGGCAGATATGTGAACATGCTAAGTGCATTTAAGATATGAAAAGATTGAGAATCCAGTCATATGCAGGGAGTGGGAACAGATCTTGCAGAAGCTCTTAGTAGGAACAAACTTACGAATTTAAAAATGGTTTCTAATGGTTAGGGAAAAGACTACCTCAAAATGATAGGGGCTGGAGAAAGGTTTAAACTACTGTAAGGCTTTGTAATCTCCAGTATAAAGAGTTTGGAATTGATTCTGGTTATAATGAGTTTTTACTGGAAGTTTTCTGTTTTTACTTTTATTTTTTTGGAAAGCCTAGTCATGTTTTCAGTTTGTTTTGTAATGACTTTTTTGATGCATAATTCACATACCGTACAATATACCCATTTAAAACAATTTAATAGTTTTTAGTATATTCACAAATTTGTACACCCATCGTTAACATTTTAGAACATTTTTATCTCCCCTGCAAAGAAACCCCATGCCTGTCAACTCTTTATCCTCCTAACCCCCTGTCCAGGGAAACCACTAATCAACTTTGTATAAAATTGATTTGTCTGGACTTTTCAAATAGATGGGAATCATATAATATATGGTCTTTTGTGACTAGTTTCTTTCACTTAGCATGAGGTTATCAGGGTCTGTCTGTGTTGTACATGAATCAGTACTTCATTCTTTTTTATGGCTGAATAGTACTCCATTGTATGGATATAGCACATTTTATTTATCCGTCCATTAGTAATGGACCTTTCAGTTGTTTCTACTTTTTGGCCATTATGAATAATGTTGCTGTTAATTCGCGTCTACGTTTTTGTGTGGACATACAAGTTTTCATTTCTTTTGGTTATATACCTAGAATTGTTGGGTCATATGGTAACTCCATGTTGAACATTTTGAGGAACTACCTATTTTCTAACATGGCTGCATCATTTTACATTGTCACCAACAGGGTGTGAGGGTCCCAATTTCTCTACATCCTCACTAACGTGTATTATTGTCTTTTGGGTCATAGCCATCCTGTGGTGGTGGGGATCTAGGTTGGTATCTCATTGTGGTTTTTATTTGCATTTTGCTAATGACTAAGGATGTTGAGCATCTTAAGTGTTTATTGGCCATTTGTGTATCTTCTTTGGATAAATGCCTGTTTAGATCTTTTGCTCATTTTTTTTTTTTTTTTTGAGACGGAGTCTTTGCTCTGTTGCCCAGGCTGGAGTGCAGTGGCCGGATCTCAGCTCACTGCAA
>NW_012111919.1:1444136-1444463 GCF_000951035.1 Colobus angolensis palliatus | reverse complement strand
TTTGCTCATTTTTAAGTTTGGTCATTTGTCCTTTTATTGTCAAGTTGTAAGTTCTTTGTATATTCTGCATACACAAGTACCATATCAGATACACAGTTTGCAAATAGTTTCTTCCATTCTGTGGGTTGTCTTTTCACCTTGTAATGTTCACTGAAATACAAGTTTTTAATTTTCATGTCCCATTTACCTGTTTTTTCTTGTTTCTGCTTTGGTGACATGTTTAAGAAACAGTTGTCAAATCCAAGATTTGAAGATGACTCCTATGTTTTCTTCTAAGAGTTTTTATCATTCAACTCTTACATTTAGGTCTTGATCTGTTTTTAGATG
>NW_012111919.1:1438543-1444061 GCF_000951035.1 Colobus angolensis palliatus | reverse complement strand
ATTCTCCTGCCTCAGCCTCCCGAGTAGCTGGGACTACAGGTGCCCGCCACCACGCCCGGCTAATTTTTTGTATTTTTAGTAGAGACAGGGTTTCACTGTTAGCCAGGATGGTCTCAATCTCCTGATCTCGTGATTCACCCGCCTCGGCCTCCCAAAGTGCTGGGATTACAGGCATGAGCCATCGCGCCCAGCTGTTTTGGGGTAATTTTTATATATGGTTTGGGTAGAGGTCCAACTTCCTTCTTTTGCATGGATATATTCAGTTGTTCCAGCACCATTTGTTGGAAAGCCTGTTGTTTTCTCAATGAAGATATTAGAAGTTGTAAGCAGAATAATGTGATGAAACATACGTTTAAAGAAGATCACTCTGGCTGGTGTGTGGAGAACGGCAGTTCATCCTCTCTGAATCTTAGAATGCCAACAAAAGGTACTGTGAACAAGCAGCCAGTGACTTAGAATGAAGACCAGAAACTTATCCAAAGAGTCATGAGAATAAAGTGTTACAACAAGAGAATGCAGTTGGCTGGACACAGTGGCTCACACCTGTAATCCCAGTGCTTTGGGAGGCCGAGGCAGGAGGATCACCTGAGGTCAGGAGTTTGAAACCAACCTGGCTAACATGGTGAAACCCCATCTCTACTAAAAATATTAAAATTAGCTGGGCATGGTGTAATCCCAGCTACTTGGGAGGCTGAGGCAGGAGAATCACTTGAACCCAGGAGGCGGAGGATGCAGTATGCTGAGATCGTGCCACTGCCCTCTGTGAGACTCTGCCTTGGGAAAAAAAAAAAGAGAAAAGAGAATGCAGTCAACTGTGTAGAATCCTGCTTAGTGATTAAGATGCAGTCATACAGTGCATAATGGTATTTTAGTCGATGACTGCATACACAGTGGTTGTCCTATCAATATTATAATACCACATTTTTACTGTACCTCTTCTGTGTTTAGCCATATTTAGATACACAAATACTTAACTGTGTTACAGTTGTCTACTCTATTCAGTATAGGCACATACTCTACAGGTTTGTAGCCTGGGAGCAGTACTATATAGTGCAGGTATGTTGTAGGCTATATTCATTTAGGGTTGTATAAGTACATTCTATGATGTGTGCACAATGATGACATAGTCTAATGATGGAATTCTCAGAATGTATCCCTGTCATTAAGAGGTCGATGATATATAAAAAGGAAATAGCTATTGGATTTGGCATCCAGGTTATTAGAGACCTTCTGAAAAGGAGTTTTGGTACAGTAATCAGTAATAGCTATCCTATTAGAATCAGTTAAGGACCGAAAGTGGGAAAACAGCAACTAGAGAAAACTCTTTAAAGAAATTTGCTGGGAAAATTTTTATGTAAATATAGACAAGCTTATCCTAGTATTTATATGGGAAGGCTAGGATAGCTAAAACCGTTTTTGACAAAGTAAAATAAGTGGGAAGAATCAATCTACCTGGTTTTAAAACTATGTAGCCACAGTAATCCAAGATAGTATGGTAATGGAGGAGGCCTAGACACGTAGGAGATAGCAACAGAATAAAGAACCCAGACACAGATTGAACTATGGTGTGGCCTGCAGATTTTTGACAAAGGTACAAAAGCAATTCAATGGAGGAAGGCTATTACTTCGACATTTCCAGCAAACGGTGCTAGAGCAATAGGACATTCATGAAAATGTCCTATTTGAAATTAACTCAAAATGTGCTATTGGTTTAATAAAACCATAAGGTGGCCAGGCACAGTGGCTCATGCCTGTAATCTCAGCACTTTGGGAGGCCGAGGAGGGCTGATCACTTGAGGTCTCAGCTATTTCAGAGGCTGAGGTAGGAGAATCTCTCGAACCTGGGAGGTGGAGGTTGCAGTGAGCTGAGATCATGCCACTACACTCCAGCCTGGGCGACAGAGCGACCCTGTTTCAACAAAAAACAAGACTAGGTGAAGAATTCTTAGACATAACACTAAACACATGATCTGTAAAAGAAAAAAAATCAGTAAATTAATTAGACTTTCAGAAAATTAAAAGCTTCCTTTCTACAAGATACCCTGTCAAGGGACTGAAAAGACTAGCTACAGACTTGGAGAAAATATTTACAAGCCAATGTATCTGACAAAGGACTTCTGTCTAAAAAGAACTTTCAAAAGTCAACAGTAAAAAGACAAAAAACTGACAATCCAGGCCAGGCGCAATGGCTCACTCCTGTAATCTCAGCACTTTGGGAGGCCGAGGAGGGCTGATCACCTGAGGTCAGAAGTTCGACATGAGCCTGGCCAACATGGTGAAACCCCATCCCTACTAAAAATATAACAAGTGGCTGCGTGTGGTGGTGGGTGCCTGTAATCCCAGCTGAAGCAGGAGAATCACTTGAACCCAGGAGGCAGAGGTTGGAGTGAGCCAAGACTGCACCATTGCAGCCTGGGCAGCAAGATCAACAACTCCATCTCAAAAAAAAAAAAAAAAAAACCCAAAACCAAAAAACTAACAATCCAATTAGACAGTGGACCAAAAAAAAAACCAGACATTTCACCGAACAGCATGTGTTAACGGCAAATAAACACATGAAAAAATGTTCACCATCTTAGCCACAGGGAAACACAAATTAATGTGATGATGAAATAATGCTATATGCCCTCTTAGAACTACAGAAATAAAAAATAGTGACAGCATCAAATGCTGGTGAGGATACAGAGAAACTGGATCTTTTATATGTTGCTAGTGCAAATGTCAAGTGATAGAGCCACTCTGGAAAAAGTTGGCCAGTTTCTTACACACTTACCATATTACCCATAAATAACATTCCTGGGCATTTATTTCAAAGAAATGAAAAGTTATGTCCACATAGAAACCTATAAATGAATATTTTTAGAACTTTGTTATAGCCAAAAACTGGAAACAACCCTGAATGTCCTTCCATGGGTGAATGATTAAACAAATTGTGGTACATACATTCCATAGAATGCTACTCAGCAATGGAATGGGACAGACCAGGATTACGTGCAAAAACTTGGAGAGGACCTCAAGAGCATTATGGTGAAAGAAGTGTCAAATGCCAATTTCAAAAGGTAGCATACTACATAATTCCACTTATGTAACATTCTGGAAATGAAAAAAATATAAACATAGAAAACAGATTATTGATCAGAGTTTAGGGACTATGGAGAGTAAAGAGGTGATGTAATAGTTTTTTATCTTGTTTGTTGTGGTAGTTACACAAATCTGTACATGTAGAGAACTATATATACACACACAAATAAGTGCATGTAAAAAAAAAACTGAAATATTAATAAGGTCTGTAGATTGTATCCAGTGTCTCTTTTCTGGTTTTGCTATTATGCTGCAGTTATATAAGATGTTATCATTAGGAAAAGCTGGGTGAAAGGCACCCAGGACCTCTCTGCACAGTTTTGCAACTTCCTGTAAGGCTATAATTATTTCAAAATAAAAGTTTTAAAAATATTAACTCAAAAGAGGAACAGGGGTAGTTGGAGAGATGTAAGGTTGAGATTGGAGTTTTTTGCTTTATTTTATTTATTTATTTATTTTTTGAGACAGAGTCTCACTCTGTCACCCAAGCTGGAGTACAGTGGCACCGTCTCGGCTCACTGCAACTTGCATCTCCCGGGTTCAAGCAGTTCTCTTACCTCAGCCTCCCGAGTAGGTGGGATTACAGCCACCATGCCTGGCTAATTTTTGTATTTTTAGTACAGATGGAGTTTCACCTTGTTGGCCAGGCTGTTCTTGAACTCCTGACCTTAAGTGATCTGCCCGCCTCAGCCTCCCAAAGTGCTGGGATTACAAGCCTGAGCCACTGCGCCTGACCTTATTTTTGCTTTTTTAAAAAAAGATACTAAAACATGTTCGTACGCTGATGAGATGATCCATAAAAGAGCAAAATAATGATACAAATGAGAGGGCATAGTTACAGGAGCAAAATATATCTTACACCTTTGGCTTTAAGCATTACATAATGGAAAATACTACTATTTACATTTCTATCTTATTTATAAGTGAGGTTATCTTTACAACTTTTGGTTAATGATTTCTAAATGTAAATGTGACTATGCTATGGTATAGTTCTCTAATGTTCTAAAAATCCTAACTGGTTTTGTGTTACATTATGGAACTAAATTATTAAACAAAATGAAAAGAGTTTTTCTGGTGTTCGCTAGTGCTTATTCCTTGAGTTTTACATTATGGAACTAAATTATTAAACAAAATGAAAAGAGTTTTTCTGGTGTTCGCTAGTGCTTATTCCTTGAGTTTTATGTGTCAGTAACAACAGATCAATAATCTGTTTTCTATGTTTATATTTTTTTCATTTCCAGAATGTTACATAAGTGGAATTATGTAGTATGCTAAAACCTTGAGTTTTATGTGTCACTTCCTACTGTTTTGCCTTTTAGATTTTCATCCAGTATGAGTAGGTTATTAATTCCCTTCAACTAAAAAGTTTTTATATATACTTAGGAAAAACTATTTTATTCTTGTTTTGTCCTTTATGTGAAACGTAGTAATATCAAAATGCTTAATAGAAATTGTTGGCTGTTTATTTCAGGGATACAGCAGGCCAGGAGCGATTTCACACCATCACAACCTCCTACTACAGAGGCGCAATGGGTATCATGCTAGTATATGACATCACCAATGGTAAAAGTTTTGAAAACATCAGCAAATGGCTTAGAAACATAGATGAGGTAAGACCTAGAAATTGTATAAACCCTTCATGAACACACATTTGTGTGCTTGGTTAGGAAGAATAAATATTCCAGTTGATCTTCAAGATACAATGTACTGTTGAAGTAATTATTACTGAAGTATTTCTATTTTCTAAAAGTTAATGTTGGCCGGACATGGTGGCTTCATGCCTGTAATCCCAGCACTTTGGGAGGCTGAGGCGGGAGGATCACCTGAAGTCAGGAGCTCAAGACCAGCCTGGCCAACATAGTAAAACCCTGTCACTACTAAAAATTACAAAAATTAGCGGAGCATGGTGGTGCGTGCCTGTCGTCCCAGCTACTCGAGAAGCCAAGGCAGGAGAATCTCTTGAACCCGGGAGGTAGACGTTACAGTGAACCAAGATCACGCCACTGCACTCCAGCCTGGGCAACAGAGCGAGACTCCATCTCAAAAAAATAGAAAGAAGAAGTTAATGTTGTTATTTGCCTACGTTTTTCTTAAGCTTTTGGGCAGTCTATCTAGAGCCCCATTCAAGACAATTAGTAAATGACTCCAAAACTCTATATAGCCATCTTATAAAATGACCCCAAATAGAAGCTACCAGTGGTTTTACAATGACTTTCTGGAAATGAATTTTTTCTTAATAAATTTTTATTGAATGAATGAAATATGCAGTAGTAATTTTTAAAAACTTTATTCTTCATGTTACAGAAATATAATATTGCTTCTAGGCATTTTGAAATATATGGAATGCTAATACAGTAAAAACCTAAGAAAATAGTTGCATTGCATGTGAAAATGTTGGGTTTTTTCTGTGCTTTGGGTTTTTTTTTTTTTTTTTTTT
>NW_012111919.1:1424491-1438436 GCF_000951035.1 Colobus angolensis palliatus | reverse complement strand
AGTAGAGACGGGGTTTCACCGTGTTAGCCAGGATGGTCTCGATCTCCTGACCTCGTGATCCACCCGTCTCGGCCTCCCAAAGTGCTGGGATTATAGGCTTGAGCCACCGCGCCCGGCCTATTTTGGGTTTTTTTGAGATAGAGTCTCACTTCATCACCCAGACTGGAGTGCAGTGGCACGATCTTGGCTCTCTGCAATCTCTGCTTTCTGGGTTCAAGTGATTCTTGTGTCTCAGTGTCTTAAGTAGCTGGAATTACAGATATGCACCACCACACCCGGCTAATTTTTGTATTTGTAGTAGAGATAGTGGTCTCGCCATGTTGGCCAGGCTGGTCTTGAACTCCTGGCCTCAAGTGATCTGCCCACCTTGGCCTTCTGAAGTGCTAGGATTGCAGGTGTGAACCACCGCGCCCAGCCTGATGTCACTTTTTATAAGTTAAAGTTACATATCAAAGCATGTCTATTTCTTTGCTACAGCATAGGTGGCTTCTTGTTAAGAGTTGTTTTTCATGCCTTAGGTGCTACCTTCTAGGCTTTGAGTTTCATTGAGAGTAACTCTTTGAAACAAGTTTTGGCCAGATACACAAAGACCAAGTCTTAAACCAATATTAGACCCAAGATAATACCCCTAAGGGTAGCAATCCTAAGGGCTCATAGCCACTTTTTTGTTGCTACAATAAATCTTTAGGAGAAGCTTATTATTTTTTAATAATTAAAGATACACAGATCTTGGCCGGGTGTGGTGGCTTATGCCTGTAATCCCAGCACTCTGGGAGGCCGAGGCAGGTGGATCACCTGAGGTCAGGAGTTTGAAACCAGTCTGGTCGACATGGTGAAACCCTGTCTCTATGAAAAACCCAAAAAAATTAGCTGGGCATGATCGTGGTCACTTGGAGAGTCTCAGCAACTTAGCAGGCCAAGGCAGGAGAATCACTTGAACCCAGGAGGCGGAGGAGGCTCTGGTGAGCCAAGATTGCACCACTGCATTCCATCTTGGGCAGCAGAATGCAACTCCGTCTCAAAAAAAAAGAAAAAGAAAATCTTGTTTCTCTGACATATTAAAGGATTATATAACATGATAAAGAGGAACTTTACCCAGGAATGCCAGGGTCAAAACCTGTCAATGTAATATACCATATCAATAAAGGACAAAACTATACAATTATCTCAGTTCACACAGAAAAAGCATTTGACAAAATCCAGCATTCTTTTATGATTAAAGCATTCGGCTGGGCGTAGTGGCTCATGCCTGTAAATCCCAGCACTTTGGGAGGCCTAGGTGAGTGGATCACCTGAGGTAAGGAGTTCGAGACCAGCCTGGCCAACATGGTGAAACCTTATCTCTACTAAAAATATAAAAATCAGCCAGGTGTGATGGCAAACGCCTGTAATCCCAGCTACTCAGAAGGCTGAGGCAGGAGAAGTGCTTGAACCCAGGAGGTGGAGATTGCAGTAAGCCATGATCGTGCCATTGCGCTTCAGCCTGGGCAACAGAGCAAGACTCTGTCTCAAAAAAAAGTCAACAGACTAGGAATAGCAAAGAACTTCCTTAATCCTGTAAGTGACATCTATAAAAATACCACAGCTATTATCATACCTGTCCCCTAAGATCAAGAACATGGCAAGAATATCTGCTCTGGCCACTTCTGTTCAACATTATGCTGAGATTCCAGCCAGAGCTAAAAAAAAAAAAAAAGAAAAAAAGAAAAGAGCCATCCAGAATGAAACAACTATTTATAAATGGTAGAATATTTTATATAGAAAATCCTTAAAAATCCACAAACATATACCCAGAAAACTCTTAGAACTAATAAATGAGTTCAGCAAGGTTACAAGAAATGAGATCAAGATAAAAAAACCAGCTTTATTTCTGTACGCTAGCAATAACCTAAAAATTACATTGATAATAAAATTCCATTTGTAATAATATCAAAAGGGAAAAATTACTTAGGAGTAAATTTAACCAAAAGAGTATAAGACTTGTACACAGAAAACCACAAAATATTGTTGAAAGAAATTAAAGATCTAAACAATTAGATAGCCTGTAGTTGTGAATTGGAAGACAATATTAAGATGGCATTACTACCCAAAGTGATCTACAGATTCAGTGCAATCCTTATCAAAATCCCAATTGCTTTTTTTAAAATTCCCCCTGTGGAAATTGACAAATTGACCCTAAAACTAATATAGACAGGCAAGGGACCCAGAGTAGCCAAAATAATCTTGAAAAGGAAGTACAAAGTTGTAAGACTTACACTTTCTGGTTTTAAAACTTAACCACCAAGCCACAGTAATCAAGACGTTGTGTACTGACATAAGGATAGTCATAAAGATTAATTGAATAGTATTGAGAGTCTAAAAATAAACTCTTGCATATATGGTCAGTTGACTTTTAACAAGATGCCTGGACAATTCAGTGGGCAAAAGAATAGTCTTTCCAACAAATGGTTCCGGGGAAACTGGCTATCCTTGTGTGGAAGAATGAAAGTTAGACACCTACTTCATACCATACAGAAAAGTTAACTCAAAATGGATCATGAAGATTGGGCACGGTGACCCCATCTGTAATCCCAACACTTTGGGAGGCCAAGGTGGGTGGGTTGCTGGAGCCCAGGAGTTTGAGACCAGCCTGGGCAACATGGTGAAACCCCATCTCTACAAAAATATACAAAAAAAAAAATTAGCCAGGTATGGTGGCATGCACCTGTAGTTCCAGCTACCTGGGAGACTTGAGGTGGGATCACTTGAGCCCAAGGAGGTCGAGGCTGCAGTGAACCATGATTGCACTACTGCATTCCAGCCTGGGCGACAGAGTGAGACTCTGTCCCAAAAAAAAAAAGAATCATGAACCGACATGTAAGATCCAGAGCCATGAAGTGGCAAAAGAAAAGAAATGGATAAATTGGGCTACATCAAATTTAAAACCTTTGTGCTTTCACGGTTCTACCATTTAGAAAGTAAAAAGCCAACCCACAGAATGGAAGAAAGGAGGGCAGACTCTAACAAGTGTTGACAAAGATGTAGAGAAATTGTAACCCTCATATATTGCTGGTAGAACTGTAGAATGATGCAGCTGGTTTGGAAGATATTTTGGCAGTTCTCAGAATGTTAAACATACAGTTACCTTATCACCAGCAATTCTGTTCCTAGGTATTTACCCAAGAGAATTAACAATATATATCCACAAAAGGTGTACACAAGTATTTATAGCAGCATTATTCACAATAGCCAAAAAAATAGAAACAACCCAAACATCCATCAACTGATGGATAAATGTGTACATTCATATAATGGAGTATCAGCCATTAAAAGGCATGAAGTACTGATACATGGTACAATGTGGGTGCACCTTGAAAACATTATGAAAGAAGCCAGACATAAAAGGCCTTATATGATTCCCTTTAAATGAAATGCCCCAAATTGACAAAAACATAGAGACAGAAAGTAGATTCATGATTGCCAGGGAATGGGCGTGATGTTTGGAGAGAAAAGAGTGATTGCTATGAGTACAGGTTTATAGGGGAATGATACAAATATTCTAAAGTTAGTAGTGGTGATAGTAGAACTGCCTTGTAAATAACTAAGAAACACTGAATTGTATATTTTTACAGGGTGAATTTTATGATATGTGAATTATAAACTCAATAAAACTGTTATTTTTTTAAAAACTGAATTGAGCTTTAACACCTTGCCTTACAATTACAGTTGACCCTTGAACAATGTGGGTTTGAACTACACAGGTAGGGTTGTTATTACTTTGAGACGGAGTTTCGCTCTGTCACCCAGGCTGGAGCTCAGTGGCATGAACTTGGCTCACTGCAACCTCCGCCTCCCTGGTTTAAGTAATTATTCTGCCTCAGCCTCTTGAGTAGCTGGGACTACAGACGCGTGCCGCCACTCCCGGCTAGTTTTTTTTTTGTATTTTTTTAGTAGAGACGGGGTTTCACCATGTTGGTCAGGGTGGTTGGTCTTAGACTCCTGACTTTGTGATCCACCTGTCTCGGCCTCCCAGAGTGCTGGGATTACAGGCGTGAGCCACTGCGCCCCGCCGGTTGTTATTATTTTTTAATTAAAAAATATTTTTGAGATATGTGTCTCACCATGTTGCCCAGGTTAGTCTTGAAACCCTGAGCTCCAGTAATTCTCCCATCTCAGTTTTCCTAGTAGCTAGGACTACATGTGCCACCATGCCTGACTCAAAGGTCCACTTAATATACATTTTTTTCAACCAAAGGCAGATTGAAAATACAAATTTTGACATTCACATATAATATAGGGTGGTGTGGGTCCTTCTTTGTATATATGTCTGTTTCACAGGGCTGGCTGCAGTACTTGAGTATGCGTGGATTTTTGATAAAGGAAGTAGGGTCCTGGAACCAATCAGCCAAATTCCCCATGGATACTGAGGAGATTGTATTTATTTTTCTTTTCTTTTCTTTTCTTTTT
This sequence comes from Colobus angolensis palliatus, assembly GCF_000951035.1. Lineage (NCBI taxonomy): Eukaryota > Metazoa > Chordata > Mammalia > Primates > Cercopithecidae > Colobus > Colobus angolensis. The sequence continues at coordinate 1,433,990 of NW_012111919.1, read as the reverse complement.
TTCTTTCTTTCTGTCTTGTCTTTTATTTTTTTTTCTTTTTTTAAGAGAGAGGGTCTTGCTGTGTTGCCCAGGAGGCTGGTCTCAAATTCCTGGCCTCAAGCAATCTTTCCATCTAAGCCTCCTGAGTTAGCTGGGACTTCAGGTGTGTGCCACTGTGCCACTCTTTGTATTTCTTTAGCAGAAGGAGACAAATACAAGTTTTCTGTTCCTTGGAATAGAGATAAGAAGTCACAATAGTTAGAATCCTGCTCCTGACGTTTTTTAGTAACATGAGCTTGCTTATATACTCTTAAATCTGTGTTTTCTGAAGCGTGTTCTACTTTTTAGTAGTATTACTTGGCATATGATGTTCTATGGACGAATAAGTTAAATAGGTATTTTTATTATGTAATTTTTGTATGCTTTAGTGTGTTGCGAATGTCCAAGTGGGGGGAGTTATAATATGAAGGTTTTGAAACTTGTTGAGGTGAAACTTTACATCAAGGGACAACTCTTGGGATCAGTGTTTTAGAACTAGACTGGAGATACAGCATGAACAACATAAATGACCCCCTATTTAGTGTTAAGAGTTGGGAAGGGCCAGCTGCAGTGGCTCATGCTTGTAATCCCAGCACTTTGGGAGGCCGAGGCGGGCGGATCACGAGATCAGGAGATTGAGACCATCCTGGCTAACACGGTGAAACCCCATCTCTACTAAAAATACAAAAAAAATTAGCCAATCGTGGTGGTGGGCGCCTGTAGTCCCAGCTACTCAGGAGGCTGGGGCAGGAGAATGGCGTGAACCCAGGAAGCGGAGCTTGCAGTGAGCCAAGATGGTGCCACTGCACTCCAGCCCGGGCAACAGAGCAAGACTCCGGTCTCAAAAAAAAAAAAAGAAGAAAGTACAAAATTGTTAACATGTAAATAAAATAAGTACCTAACATAGCCTGGGAGGTGAGAGGAGCGACTTTAAACTGAGACCTGAGGAGATGAGAAGTTACCCAGAGAAGGATGGGACTGATACAAAAAGTGCAGTGGATTCCAATTAAAGACAGATCATATATCTTAATTTACTTTGGGTAGCTGGGGAACATAACTACCTTGGCTATAGGGGTATTTAGAGAAAGGTACTTTGGACCAGATAGCTTAGGAAGGACAAATCCTTAGGAAACCCAAGTCTCAGATTATTTCTCTAATAGATATAAAAAGATGTTCTTTTTTTTGAGACAGAGTCTTGTTCTGTCACCCAGGCTGGAATGCAGTGGCACAATCTCAGCTCACTGCACAAACTCCACCTCCCAGATTCAAGTGGTTCTCCTGCCTCAGCCTTCTGAGTAGCTGGGATTACAGGCATGTGCCACCACACCTGGCTAATTTTTGTGTTTGTAGTAGAGACGGGGTTTCACCATGTTGGTCAGGCCAGTCTCGAACTCCTAACCTCATGATCCGTCCTCCTCAGGCTCCCAAAGTGCTGGGATTACAGGCATGAGCCACCACACCTGGCCAAAAAGATGTTCTTTTAGCTCCAATTTTTACAAAGTAGTGTCCCCTCCTCCCCCTTTTTTTTGAGACCGGGTTTCACTGTTTCCCAGGCTGGAGTGCAGTGGTGTGAACACAGCCCACTATAGCCCAGACCTCCTGGGCAAATTAGTGCTTTTAAATAAAAAAAGGAAAAAGGAAAAAAAAATTAACAGGTTCTCATGTTACTAGTCAAATATCAGAACAACTTTGAGGCTTCTATTTGTGAAACATATATTGGTTTCTGAATGGTTTCATTATTACTAAACTTTAACATTCTTTTAAAGTATTTGTTGTTTCTATTTAATGATAGACAGTGATCTCTAAATCTGGGATTCTCAGTCAAGGACAGTTTTATATTTGTCAATTTGTGGAGATATTTTTGGTTATCACAACTTGGGTACAAGAAGAATGCGGACCCAAAATGTCTGTATGGCCGAAGTTGAGAAACCTTGGTCTAAATGCACCTCTCTGTGTTAGTACCTTGGGAAAATTAACCATATTTTAAGCTAGTTGCAGTCTGCATGTGTAATTCATGTAGATAGAGATATATGTCCTCCTGCATAAATACATCTCTTTATGGGCATGTCTGTGTGGTGCAACTACCAATCTTTCTTTGGGTGTTTTTGCCTTAAGTGGTTGTAAACACAATGTGTATCTGACTGAAAAAAGATTAATGTGCATGTTGGTATAAGAAAATGTATGAGAGAAGTTCTGTGTATTCTGAGTGCTGTTTTAGTGGTCCCCTGGCTCAGCAGTGAAGTCTTTAACCTCATAATGCTTGCTTCTTATTGTTAGTAAGATCATCCAAGTAAGGATGATCTTAGGTGTGAAGGTATGTATAGGGCCATGCACGGTGGCTCACACCTGTAATCCCAGCACTTCGGGAATCTTAGGTGGGAGGATTGCTTGAGCTTAGGAGTTCGAGACCAGCCTGAGCAACATAGCAAGACCTCATCTCTACTAAAAAAGTTTTTTTTAAAGCCGGGTATGGCAGTGAATACCTGTAGTCCCAGCTATTTTTTAAGCTGAGGTGGGAGGATCACCTGAGCCTAGGAGAATCATATTTATGCTCTGAAATGCCACACATGTATAAAGAATTATACCTATTTCCTCACTAGCCCCAGAATGCTGATGTGAGTTGGCGTGGAGGTGTAGTAGGTTGTAAATTGGTGGTCACATTGCTAAAGCTTTTTTTAAAAAACAGGCTGAAAATACCTTAACATTTATAAATTTATATATAAGGTAATTTTCCTTTTTTTGTACTTCTTTGGTCATTTATTTATTGGCTTCGGCTTCCTTCCGTCGGCCTGCTTACACGTAACTTACAGGTGTTCTTAGTAGAAGAGTGGCTTCTAAAGCTACGGATAATTTGTCTTCTCTTTGAGTGGAGGTTCATGGTAGTGTCTCTGGTAACTTGCAGTGTCTGGTAGTGATTAGGATGTGGGTAGATTATTACAGGTCACTGTGATAGTTTGTCCATTTAGTAGCTGGGAGCCTTTTAAAACCATGCTTCTGTACTTTTTTGGGATCATGAACCCCTTTGAGAAATTAGAATCTTACCAGAACGATGTACTTATACAACTTTCAAAGTTTTATGTATGCTCCTTGAAATTGATGATATCCCTGAAGTCCATCCTTAGATTCTGAGATCAAAATGTCTCTTACTGACTCTTAGCACATGGCAGGATTTTAGGAGCACCTGGTATATTGCTGCTTATTACTGGATATTTGCCAGGTTGCCTTTGTTTTAGCAGTAACATAAATTAAGAGGCACTAAATTCAGGTAAGACCATGGAATCCCTAAATACGGAGTTTTGTTTTTTTTTTTCTTGAGACAGAGTCTCGCTGTGTTGCCCAGGCTGGAGTGCAGTGGTGTGATCTTTGCTCACTGCAAGCTCCACCTTCCGGGTTCACACCATTCTCCTGCCTCAGCCTCCTGAGTAGCTGGGACTACAGGCACCCGCCACCACGCCCGGCTAATTTTTTGTATTTTTAGTAGAGTCGGGGTTAGCCAGGATGGTCTTGATCTACTGACCTCGTGATCCACCTGCCTCGGCCTCCCAAAGTGCTGGAATTACAGGCGTGAGCCACTGCACCCGGCCAGCAAGTTTCTTTATAGTATATTATAATTTTTTTTTTCCCCCCGAGATGGAGTCTCACTGTGTCACCCAGGCTGGAGTGCAGTGGCGTGATCTCAGCTCACTGCAGCCTCCACCTCCTGGGTTCAAGTGATTGTCCTGCCTCACCTCCCAAGTAACTGAGATTACAGACGTGCACCACCACACCTGGCTAATTTTAGTAATTTTAGTAGAGACAGGGATTTGCCATATTGGCCAGGCTGGTCTCGAACTCCTGACCTCATGTGATCCACCCGCCTCAGCCTCCCAAAGTGCTGGGATTACAGGTGTGAGCCACCACACTCGGCATAATTTTTCTTTGTTAAGCTTGTGATTCTACTCAGGGTATCTTCCCCGCAACAAAAGAGTTGTTTTCTTCCTAATCCCACCTTTGTCTACCCCCTTTTAAACTGTCATTGACCCTTGAACTGCAGGTCCACTTACACATGGATATTTTTGTTTAAAGAGATGGGGACTCACAGTGTTGCCCAGGCTGGTTTCAAACTCCAGGGGTCAAGTGATTCTTCCTCCTCAGCCTCCCAAGAAGCTGGGATTACAAGTGTGTGCCACCACACCCAGCTCTATAAACAGATTTTTAAAAACAAATATTTTGGAAAAAATTTTAGATACTTGCAACAATTTGAAAAACTCATAGACAAGCCATATAACCTAGAAATATTGGTGGCGGGGGGGGGGGAGAGATTAAGAAAAAGTTAAGTATATTGTGAATGTATAAAGTATATGTAGATACTAGTCTATTTTATTACTACCATGAACTATACACAGATTATTATTAAAAGTTTAAATTTATCAACACTCAAACACACAAAACAGCCCATACATGGCACCTTTTGCAGTCAAGAGAAATGTAAACAGAGATGCAGTATTAAATCATAACTGCATAAAAATAACTGTAATACATACTATACTACTGTGATAATTTTGTAGCCACCTCCAGTTGCTATTTTGGTGAGCTAGTATGTTTCCAAGTGTCTGCTTAAAACACCATGTGATGCGGATTATCTCCCAGTGAACAGTTTGTGTCTCCAGTAAATCCCATACTGCAATCAAAAGTGATCTTTTGTGGTTCTTGCGTGTTTTCATCGTGTCTAGTGCAATACTGTAAACCTTGAATAACACCATCAGACCTATACAGAGTGCCACTAGTGATGCCAGAAGCACTCCTGAGAAACAGAAAAGTCATTATATTACAAGAAAAAGTTGAATTGCTTAATATATACTGTAGAATGAGGTCTGCAGCTGTGGATGCCCGTTATTTCAAAATAAATTAATCCAGCATAAGGACCATTTTAAATAAAAGAAAATTTGTGAAGCCATCACTGCAGCCACAGCAGTAGGTGTGAAACCTTGCACTTTTTACAGAACACCTTTTTATCTTGTGTTGAAAATGCATCTTTTATGTAGGTACAGGATTGCTGTAAGAAAGGCATACTTGTAGGCCCAGCGCGTTGGCTCACGCCTGTAATCCCAGCACTTTGGGAGGCTGAGGCAGGCTGATCATGAGGTCAGGAGATCAAGACCATCCTGGCTAACCCGGTGAAGCCCCGTCTCTACTAAAAATACAAAAAACTAACCAGGCGTAGTGGTGGGCGCCTGTAGTCCCAGCTACTTGGGAGGCTGAGACAGGAGAATGGCGTGAACCCGGGTGGCGGAGCTTGCAGTGAGCCAAGATCGTGCCACTGCACTCCAGCCTGGGCGACAGAGCGAGACTTCGTCTCAAAAAAAAAAAAAAAAAAAGGCATACTTGTAGACTATGATATTCAAGAAAAAATGAAGTTATTTTGTGACAACTTAAAAACGAAAGAGAAGCTAGAGGAGTTCATGCCAGCAAAGGATGGTTTGATAATTTTAGAAAGAGGTTTGGCCTAAAAATGTCAGGATAACAGGAGAAGCAGCTTCTGCTAAGACACAGCAGACAAGTTCCTGGGCACCATTAAGAAAATCATTGAGGAAAAAGGATATCTGCCTGAACAAGTCTTTAATGCAATTAAAAGTGTCCTCCTATTATCAGGATGGCGGGGAGGGGGGCAGGCTGCAAAGGACATGAGTGTTAGGAAAAGAAGAAAGCACAGGGAATTAAGGCAGGAAGGGATAGGCTAACTACTGTTTTGTGCAAATACAGTTGGGTTTATGATCAGGACTGATTGCCCGTATATATAAAGTTGCTAACCCCCAAGACTTGAAGGGAAAAGTCTTTTGAAGCTGCCAATTTTTTGATCATTCAACAAGAAGACCTGAACACTGAGAATCCTTTTTCTGGATTGGTTCCATCAATACTTTGTCCCTGAAATCAGGAAATACCTTGCCATGATGGGACTGCCCTTTAAAGTTCTTTTGATATTGGACAGTGCCCCTGGCCACCCAGAACCCCATGAGTTTAACACCGAAAGCATCGAAGTGGTCTCCTTGCCCCTGAACACAGTGTCTCTAATTCAGCATCTAGATCAGGGGTCGTGAGGACCTTTAAGGTTAATAACACACGGTACTCTAACCTCAATAGAACAGCATGAAAATCTGGAGGGATTACACCGCTGAAAATACCATCATTATAGAAAAAGCCGTGAAAGCCATCAAGCACAAAACAGTAACTTCCTGCTGGAGAAAACTGTGTGCCGATGTTGAGCATGATTTCCCAGGATTTGTAGCAGAGCCAGTCAAGGAATTTATGAAAGAGACTGTGGATAAGACAAGAGCTAATAGACACCAACCAGAGGAGTCAACAGAAGATGATTTAATGAAGATGCTGGTGCTTCCAAACCAGCACTAGACGATAAGGAAGAAGACAAAGAAGTAGTGCTAGGAAACAAATTGACTGTAGACAGTCTGGCAGAACAATTCTGATTATTCAAGACTGCTTTAGACTTTGGACCATTATATGATACAGGCACTGAAACTGAAGCAAATGATGAAAGAAGGATTGGTTTTGTATAGAAATATTTTTAAAGAAATGAAAAAGCAAAAAAGAAATTACAGTGTTTTTCCGTAAAGTTACACTGAGTGTGCCTGCCTCCCCTTCCACCTTCTCTACCTCTTCTGCCTCTGCCTCCCCTGAGAAAGCAAGACCAACTCCCTCCTCTTTCTCCTCCTCAGCCTACTCAATTTGAAGACATTGAGGATGAAGACCTTTATGATGATCTACTTCCACTTAATGAATAGTAAATATATTTTTCTTCCTTATGATTTTCTTAATAACATTTTCTTTTCTCTAACTTTATGGTAAGAATACAGTATAGAATACATATATAAATATATGTTAATCGACTGTTACTGATAATGCTTCTGGTTAGCAGCAGGCTGTTACTAGTTAATTGTTTGGGGAGTCAAAAGTTATACATGGCACCCCCTTACCCCCATTGTTCAAAGGTCAACTGTATGTTGTTTCAAATCAGCATATTTTATAACTTTTCTAGATTTTGTTTTCCTATAGCTACAGGAAATGAAGTAACCACAGCCATTTGGCAGTTATGTTGTTGTTGTTGTTTTTCTTTTTGTTGCTTTTTTTTTTTTTTGATACAGAGTCTTGCCCTTGTTGCCCTGGCTGGAGTGCAGTGGCGATAATAATAGTTCGCTCCAGCCTTGAGCCCTTGGGCTCAAGTGCTCCTCCTGCCTCGGCCTCTTAAAGTGTTGGAATTACAGGCATGAGCCCCCGTGCTCAGACTGTTGTTGTTTTTGAATAGTTTTTAAAATTGTGGTGAAATACATACAACATGAAATTTTCATTTTAACCATTATTTTGGGGTATAGTTCAGTGGTGTTAAGTACATTCTACTGTTGTGCAACCATCACCACCATCCATTCTCCAGAACTTTTTCATCTTTCTGAACTGAAGCTTTTCATCCATTAAACAATAATTTCTGTCTCCCCCTTTCCCCAGCTCCTGGCAACTGTCACCATTCTATTTTCTATGAATTTGACTGTTATATGTACCTCATATAAGTGGAATCATATAGTATTTGTTCAATTTGTAAGTAATTCATTTAACATAAACTTTTCAAGGTTCATCTACATTATAGCATGTGTCAGAACTTGTTTTTTTTTTTAAGGCTGAATAATATTCCATTGTTTTTATATGCCATGTTCTGTTTATTCACCCATTGTTGGATATGTGGGTTGTTTTTGCTCTTTTACTATTGTGAATAATGTTGCTGTGAACACTGGTGTACAAATATCTGAGTCCCTGCTTTAAATTCTTTTGTGTGTATACCCATAAGTAGAATTGCTGGATCATATGATAATTCTATGTTTAACCTTTTGAGGAATCACCAGACTTTTCCACAGTGATCGCACCATTTTACATACCTGCCAACAGTACACAAAGGTTTCGGTTTCTCCACATCCTCACCAATATATGTTTTCTGTTTTTTTAATAGCAGCCATACTAATGTGTATGTAGTGATATCTCATTGTGGTTTTGATTTGCATTTTCTAATGTTAGTGATATTGAGCATCTTTTCATGTACATATTGTTTGTTTGTATATCTTCTTTGGAGAAATGTCTATTCAGATCCTTTGCTTGCGTTTTTCTTTTTCTTTTTTTTTTTAATTTTTCTTTTTATTTATTTTTCTTTTTTCCAGACAGGGTCTTGCTCTGTTCCCCAGGCTGGAGTTCAGTGGCATGATGATCATGGCTCACTGCAGCCTCAACTTCCCAGGCTCAAATGATTCTCCTACCACAGCCTCCTAAGTAGCTGGGACTGCAGGCACACACCACCATGTCTGGCTAATTTTAAAATTTTTTGTAGAGATGAGGTCTCACAGTGTTACTCAGGCTAGTCTCGAACTCCTGGGCTCAGGCGATTTTTGTGCCTCGGCCTCCCAAAGTGCTGTCATTGTGTTTTGTTGTTGTTAGGAGTTTTAGGTGTTTTTTTATATATTTTAGGTATTATTCCCTTTTCAGATATTTTCTCATGTTCGTTGTCTTTTCATTCTCTTGACAGTGTCCTTTGTTGTACAATAGTTTTTAACTTTGATGAAGTACAGTTTATCTACTTTTTCTTTCATTGCCTGTGCTTTTGATATCATATCAAAGAAACCATTGCCAAATCCAGTGTCCTGAAGCTTTTCTCTGTGTTTTCTTCTAAGAGTTTTATAGTTTGAGGTCTTTGATCTATTTCAAGTTAATTTTTTTTTTTTATGGTTTAAAATAAGGGTCCAGTTTCATTCTTTTGCATGTGGATATCTGGTTTTCCTAGTGCTATTTATTGGGAAGACTGTCCTTTCCTTATTGACTGATTTTGGCATCCTTGTTGAGGATCATTTGACTAAGTATGTGAGGATTTATTTCTGGGCTCTCTATTCCATTCCAGTAGTCTGTGTATCTGTCCTTATGCCAGTTCTACACTTTTTGATTTGTAGTGAAGTTCTGAAATTTGACTCCCGCAGCTAATATTACTTTGGCTAGGCTCAGTGGCTCATGCCTGTAATCCTAGCTCTTTGGGAGGCCAAGCGGGATGGATCACTTGAGGCCAGGAGTTTGGGATCAGCCTGGCCAACATGGCAGAAACCCCTGTCTCTACTAAAAAACTACAAAAATTAGCTGGCATGGTAGCACACACACCTGTAGTCTCAGCTACTTGCAGCTACTCAGGAGGCTAAGGCAGGAGAATCACTTGAACTTGGGAGGCAGAAGTTGCAGTAATCCGAGATCACACCACTGCACTTCAGCCTGGGCAACAGAGAGAGGCTCTGTCTCAAAAAGAGAGATTATTTTGATGTTAGATTCCGTATGAATTTTTGGGATAGATCTTTCTATTTCTGTAAAAATTATCATTGGGATCTTAAGGGGACAACCACTTGTTTTTAACTGATTTTTCTGCATGGACCTCCTTGTGCCATAGCAATGCAGCTATTTGAGATTTTTT
>NW_012111919.1:1411287-1424236 GCF_000951035.1 Colobus angolensis palliatus | reverse complement strand
GATCTCCTGACCTCGTGATCCGCCCATCTCGGCCTCCCAAAGTGCTGGGATTACAGGCTTGAGCCACCGCGCCCGGCCAGCTATTTGAGATTTTAAGGGCTCTATACAATTTTTAATTAAGGCTTCCATAGGGTAGTATGCATTATAAAATCTGAAATGATCCAGCCTGGATTTAGATTATGCAAGTTTCTTTGCCTCTGTCTTCTCTTTTAGTAAGAAAGAGCATACCTAGAAAGCAGACAGCCTCCTTTAGGGAGGAAATAATATTTGACATGGATATGTCTTGAGAATTGTGTTTCTTTTGCTAGGTAATCTAAGCATTTGTGTAGGCTTTTAGCATGGGGTAGTTTTAGGGTGACTGCTTTAAAACTTTAAAGCTATAGAAATGACACTCTAAATTGAGAGAATAAAGTCACTTTTAAAGACTGTTAAGCCATAATTCATGGTAGTATGTAAAAGTAAAATTTTATTTCATTTTAGCATGCCAATGAAGATGTGGAAAGAATGTTACTAGGAAACAAGTGTGATATGGACGACAAAAGAGTTGTACCTAAAGGAAAAGGAGAACAGGTAAAAATCTGAATTAAACTGATATTCTGCTCTTTGTAAATATAATGCTGCTTTTGATTATTATTAATTATTTATTTATTTACTTTGAGACGGAGTCTCGCTCGGCTGCCCAGGCTGGAGTGCAGCGGTCAGATCTCAGCTCACTGCAAGCCCCGCCTCCCGGGTTTATGCCATTCTCCTGCCTCAGCCTCCTGAGTAGCTGGGACTACAGGTGCCCACCACCTCGCCCGGCTAGTTTTTTTTTGTATTTTTTTAGTAGAGACGGGTTTTCACCGTGTTAGCCAGGATGGTCTCAATTTCCTGACCTCGTGATCCGCCCGTCTCGGCCTCCCAAAGTGCTGGGATTACAGGCTTGAGCCACCGCGCCCGGCCGCTTTTGATTATTTTTGTAGTAATAGTGATGGAATGCACTAAGCTGATTACATAGTTTTTAAAATGCTTGTTGGAAATATTTTATTATTTGAATGAATTTGTTTTTTAGTGCATATTTAACATGTATGGGGGAATCAAATGTTCCCATAGTATTTTTATCCTTATTTAAACTACAAAGAGAGAAAAATGTAAGTCAATAATCCTCAGTTTTTAAACTTAGGACTTTAAGGAGATGTATCAATGTGTATGGTTCTAAAATGTGACAATCAGGAGCCTGCGGTGAGCAGAAATTAGACCCTGAGAAGTCAGGTTGAGCTTCTCGTAGTTTGCCCCCAGGGTGAAGTATCTGTTTTAGTATATCTGAAATAAACTTTTGGGGTAAGGTGATTACTTTTGTTTGTTTTATGAAAGAGCTTGACTTGCTGAAATGTTCTGTGTTATATATTCTAGTTGGGACCACTGCCTTCAGAATAAGATTAATATTTAAGATGTTAAAGTCAGCAATTGGCAACCCATGCTTGATAATTTTATGATGATATTTTGTTTCTGTTTTAGATTGCAAGGGAGCATGGTATTAGGTTTTTTGAGACTAGTGCAAAAGCAAATATAAACATCGAAAAGGCGTTCCTCACGTTAGCTGAAGATATCCTTCGAAAGGTAGGTTCCTATTTTTACTTCCTGCCAGGTACCTGAGTATCTCTGTTGAATATTTTGTCTATTCTGAAGTACTGGATTTACATACAGAATTTGAGTTTGGGTGGTATTGTTTCTGTAGGGCAGCAGTCCCCAGCTTTTTTGGCACCAAGCACTGGTTTTGTGGAAGATAATTTTTCCATGGACCATATTGGGTGAAACTGTCCCACCTCAGATCATGAGGCGTTAGATCCTCCTAAGGAGCATGCAACCTAGATTCCTTGCACGTGCAGTTCACAGTGGGGTTTGCACTCCTGTGAGAATCTAATGCTGCCACTGATCTGACAGGAGGCGGAGGTCAGGTAGTAATGCTCACTCACTTGCTGCTCACCTCCTGCTGGGTGGCCCGGTTCTTAACAGGCTACGGACCAGTAAGGATCCACAGCCCTGGGGTTGGAGACTTTGGCTGTAAGTAACTGGGGAAACAGAAAGCCATCTAGAAATCTGAAGGATCTAGTCGGTGGTAACCATTAATATTCTGGGCTCCACAGTCACTGTCTAGTCCCTAGTTCCATTATTTTTTCCAGTTTTTTATCTTTTCTAGCCTTTTTATTCTTGGATTCATTTCTCTTAATGAGTACTTTGCATTCTCAGATAATTTAGGAAATTTTAAGATAAGAAATGAATCTATTAAGTAGTTATTGCCACAGAATTGCTATTCTGCCATATTAGTCACTTTTCAGGCAAATAAAGGGCATGTACGTATTCTGTACATACTGAATAAAACCTATTATGTAAGAAAATAAATAATGCTGAAAATGTGATCTTGAGGAATGCATGTTTTACCTCAGGTTTGTTTCTGGGTTTAAGATTCGTGACTCTCAATATTTGCTAGTATAAGTAACATGTAGCCAAATTAAGAAATCCGATTTTCATATTTTCCCTCAAGTGACTAGGTATAATGCATGGATTTGGTTATGAATCCTGAATTATCTGTTCAATCTGTTGTAATTTTAAATGCAAATAAATACAGATAAAATCTGACATACATTGGCCATGCGCGGTGGCTCACATCTATAATCCCAGCATTTTGGGAGGCTCAGGCAGGCGGATCATGAGGTCAGGAGATGAGACCATCCTGGCCAACACGGTGAAACCCCATCTCTACTAAAAATACAAAAATTAGCTGGGTGTGGTGGCGCGTGCCTGTAATCCCAGCTTCTTTGGAGGCTGAGGCAGGAGAATCCCTTGAACCAGGGAGTCGGAGGTTGCAGTGAGCCGAGATCACACCACTGCACGCCAGCCTGGCGACAGACCAAGACTCCATCTCAAAAAAAAAAAAATCTGACACACATCCTAAAAAAGAAGCAGATGTTACATAGTAGAAAATGTAATTACATTTGGTAACCTTTCTATTTTTATATTTGAAATATTAATATTTTTTTAAAACCAACCTATATACAAAAGGTAGATGTTTGTTTTTACATTTTCTTAACCAACCAGTTTTTTTTCTTTCTCCACTTTGGAAGGACAGGCATTAGCTGTAATAGAGGTGGTATGTCACATATAAATCTAGTGAAATTTCTGAGCAGTTATAAGAGATTGAGTTGAGATACTTAACATTAAAGTAAATTCTTTATATAGAGTCACTAAAACCAAGGGACCTAATTTTTAGAGTGAAATGTAGGTATCTGTTTACTACAATTGAATATTCAAACTGGAAAAAACAGTCATCAGTTGTTGCTCTTTAATGGGGCTAAAAAATTGGTGCCCTTTTGAATATGCCAGCTTCCTTTGCATATCATGTTTTGGGACTTCCTGCTTTAGGAGATGTTTTTCTATGAGAATCCAGTCAGATCAAAAATTGAATTTTATTTCAGAGAATGAGAGAGGCTGACAGCAATTAAACTAAGTATAAAAGATCTCCATAGTGTATTGAGTGATAAAAAGCAAATTAGGGGCTGGGCACCGTGGCTGATGCCTGTAATCCCAGCACTTTGGGAGGCTGAGGCGGGTGGATCACGAGGTCAGGAGATTGAGACCATCCTGGCTAACCCGGTGAAGCCCTGTCTCTACTAAGAATACAAAAAATTAGCCGGGCATGGTGGGGGGCGCCTGTAGTCCTAGCTGCTGGGGAGGCTGAGGCAGGAGAATGGTGTGAACCCAGGAGGCGGAGCTTGCAGTGAGCCAAGTCTTACAGAGCAAGACTCCTAAACAAAAAAAAAAAAAAAAAACAACACACCCACAAATTAGGATATAAAATGTGAAGTGATCTCATTTTTCAAGATTATATGATATACCAAACAGACATATGTACATGCAGATACATTTTATTTTTAGCAAATAGAGAACTGGAAGGGTAGATACCAAACTCTAAATAGCACTCCAAGAGAGTGATGGTGGTAAGGGGGAGGGATCATAGGGCAGATTCATGTCCTGACTATAGGCAGTTTAGTTTTGAAATTTCAACAGGTTTCTTTTTTGAATTATAAAAGCAATTTTAAGATTTTTTTAAAAGAACAGTCTTTCACAATTAAGGTGAACCCATTAGAATTTCTTGAGAAAATAAATCTATATTATTTATTGTTCTTTTGAAGAGCAAAAGAAGAGAAGAATACAACTAGGAAAAAATGTGTTTCTTTCCTACCTTTTTTTTGTTTTCTTTTTGAGACAGGGTTTCACTCTGTTGCCCAGGCTGAAGTGTAGTGGCTGTTCGTAAGTGTGATCATGCTGGCTGTAGCCTCAAACTCCTGGCCTCCAGTGATACACTAGTAGCCGGGTCCACAGGGGTCTGCCATCAAGCCTAGCTCGGTCTCTCTCTCTCTTTTTTTTAATTGATGGGGTCTATGTTACCCAGGCTAGATTTGAACTCCTGGGCTCAAGCCATCCTCCTGCTTCAGCTTTCTGAGTAGCATAGGACCACGAGGACACATCACTATCCCTCACTAATTTTCAGACTTTTTGGTAGAGATAGGGGTCTCACTGTGTTGTCCAGGCAGGTCTTGAACTCGTGGCCTTAAGGGAACCTCTCACCCTGGCTTCCCAAAGTGTTGGAATTACAGGTGTGAGCCATGTACCAAAAATTGTATTTTTAATTAAATGAAGGAAATAAAAGAAATAGAAAAATGCTTCTTTTAAAATTGGTTGAAGGTACTTTGTATTTCAGACATTGGTGGGTCAGGATGAAACATTATCCAGTATTCACAGTCGAGTTAAAGACCAGGATAAGACTGGCAGGAGTTACCACAAGACCTAGTGAAACACTCTTGGCTCTATGTTCTTTCTCTTTCTGGGCTTTTTGGTCTTCGTGGTTTCTGCTTACTTTCTGTCTGTACTATGTCCTTTGATCTTCTCATCAGTCTTGGCTTTTTTTTTTTTAATAGTGCTATATAGCCATTATATATATAATTTTGTGCCCTAGTGAGGTAGAACTTTCCTTATTATCATTATTAAAGGTTAAAGTATTAGTATACTAATAAATAAAGATCTCAGTCTAGACTTGCAGGGGTGTCTAATCTTTTGGCTTCCCTTGGCCACAGTGGAAGAAGAATTGTCTTGGACCACATATAAAATACGCTAATACTAACCATAGCTCGAACGCTAAAGAAAAAAAATCACACACAAAAAAATCTCATCATATTTTAACAAAGTTTACGATTTGTTGTGTTGGGCTGCATGCAGGCTGCAGGTTGGACAGGCTTGGTCTAGAGTTTTCCCAAGTAAGCAGGCCCAAATACTAGGTAGCAATTTTTTTCATACACATCCATACACTGATGCAGTGAAGTTATGAGTTCAAATAGCAAATGTAAAATTCCTTCACGTTAGAATTAACTTAAAACATCTTTTAACTTAATTATTTGGCTACATGATTCATTCTCTTGCTTCAAACATTTAAAAGGAAGGAAAAAAAAAAAGAATACAGAAGGCTGGGCACGGTGGCTCAAGCCTGTAATCCCAGCACTTTGGGAGGCCGAGACGGGCGGATCACGAGATCAGGAGATCAAGACTATCCTGACTAACACGGTGAAACCCCGTCTCTACTAAAAATACAAAAAAAAAAAAAAAAAGAAAACTAGCCGGGCGAGGTGGCGGGCGCCTGTAGTCCCAGCTACTGGGGAGGCTGAGGCAGGAGAATGGCGTAAACCCGGGAGACAGAGCTTGCAGTGAGCCGAGATCCAGCCACTGCACTCCAGCCTGGGCGACAGAGCAAGACTCCGTCTCAAAAAAAAAAAAAAAAAAGGGTACAGAAAGTTCCCACCTTGTTCCCTTTGATTCCCTCAATATCAGTTGCCAATTCCTCATTTTCCCCTTACTCCTCAGGTAACTGATGTGATTAATTTATCAGTTATTACTCTGAGTAAATGTGAATATATATTTTTGTCCCACCCCTCCCCCACAACCTTTTCTTTTTAACAGATGAGGTAACATACTCCACTGATTGTCACTTTGCTTATTTCACTTACTATAAGCAAAATAATTATACTTTTTAAATAATTATATGCTATTCCTTTGAATGTTTATATCATAATTGAACAAGTCTCCCAGTGGACATTTAGATTATTTTCAAACTTATGTGCACATAAACTGTGTGTGTGGTGTATAATCTTATATTTAAATTATTTTCCATACGCACATACATTTGAAGGACAGATTCTGAAGTTCTCAGAAAAGTGCATACATGTATGTACATTTGCAATTTTGATAAATACTCCCCAAGTCTGTCCTGGGGGTTATACCCATTTATACACCCATTTGCAGTATATGAGAATATGTCTTATTCACACCCTGGCCAGCACAGTGGATTTACAAGACTCAGATCTTTCCCAGTCTAACTGATTAAAAAATGCAGATTTAATTTGCTGGTAATTTCTGAGTAAGGCTGAGCATTTAAAAACATTTGTTTGTTTGTTTGTTTTGAGACAGAATTTTGCCCTTATTGCCCAGGTTGGAGTGCAATGGCACGATCTCTGCTCACTGCAACCTCTGCCTTCCAGGTTCAAGAGATTCTCCTGTCTCAACCTCCCAAGTAGCTGGGATTACAGGCACCTGCCACCACACAAACATAGTAGAGACAGGGTTTCACCATGTTGGCCAGGCTGGTCTCAAACTCATGACCTCGGGTGATCTGCCCAACTTGGCCTCCCAAAGTGCTGGGATTACAGGCATGAGCCACCTCACCCGATCTAAAAACATATGTTTAAGAATCACTTTTACATTTCCTTTTCTGTAATTTTTTTTTGTTTATTCCTTTGCCCAATTTTTCTATTTGGTTATTGACCTTTTCTTATTCTTAGCTAGGAGCCAGCTTAAAACTTTTAATAAACTTAATTAAAATTCAACTTCAACTTACATATTTTGGCTGTACAAGATTTCACTCTGCAGGAGATACCCTTTTGTTTTTTTTGTTTTGTTTTGTTTTTTTGAGTCTGTTTCAAGGATCTAAGTTAAATTCTAAAAAGATAGTGAGTGAGATGCTAAGAAAATCAGTGTAGGAGCCTCCCTGGTTGTCCTTAACCTGACCCATACCTGGAAGTTTCCAGAGAGAATTTCCAGTGCAACTGTACTTTTTTTCTTGCTGGGTGCTGGTCTGCCCCCTTTTTCTTCTTTACATCTTTCTCAAAGATCTCTTTTAGGAGCAAAGTCACTCGTACTGGAAACCCCACAGAGGTCTTTTTAATGCATAATTTGCTGCTTTGACACACATGGAGGAGAAGAATCCCATTAGGCAGTGGGAGTAAGTAGGTGAGCTCTAAGGGCAAGTAGCAGTGTCACCTCAGGATGAGTTCACTAGGCTTCTCTTAGGCTACTTGAGGTTTTAAAATATTTTTGAAATACTTTAATTTTTTCCCCCTTGGGCTACACAAGCCCTTAACTTTATATTGTTTCCATGAGAGAATAAGTTCTCAGGTACATCCTGGCTTTCAAAATGTTGTGATGAACTACTGTTTTATACAACAGCACCAATAAATCTCAAAGACTGATACTGAGTGGAAAGAAGTCACACAGAGAAGAACGTATTCAACTATGGTTCCATGTATATGAAGGATAGGAATAGAAAAAAAACTAATCTTAGATGATAGAAATCAGAATATTGGGTAACTTGAAGAGAGCAGTACTGGCAGGAAAGGGGCACAAGAGAGCTTTCTTGGGAATATTATGTTCTATATCCTGATCTGGTAGTTTGAAAATATATACCAAAAATACATCAGGCTTACACTTAAGCTTTATGTACTTTTGTGTATGTAAGGTATCACTTTAAAAATATTTTTTATATATAAAGAATGGGCCTGCCTTTTTAAAATACTGTATTCTTCTGGTTTTTTTTTTTTTTTTTTTGAGCTAGAGTCTCACTCTGTCGCCCAGGCTGGAGTGCAGTGGCGGGATCTTGACTCACTGCAACCTCTGCTCCCGAGTTCAAGCGATTCTCCTGCCTCAGCCTCCTGAGTAGCTGGGATTACAGACGTGCAACACCACACCCAGCTAATTTTAGTAATTTTATAGAGACAGGGTTTTGGCATGTTGGCCAGGCTGGTCTCGAACTCCTGACCTCAGGTGATCCAACTGCCTCGGCCTCTCAAAGTGCTGGGATATTACAGGCCTCAGCCACAGCGCCTGGCCCTTCTGATTTTCAAAGTAATATTTAATGTTGGGAAAAAACAGAATTATACTAAGAATAAAATTAAATCAACCATAATTTTACCACCTAAGGGTTGCTACTGTTAGTATTTTGTTGTGTCTCCTTGGGGGTTTTTCTATGTTTTTAGGGGAATTAGGAGGAGTCTTACTCTCTTGCTGTGTTGTGCAGGCTGGAGTGCAATGGAGTGATCATAGCTCACTGCAGCCTTGAACTCCTGGGCTCAAGTGATCCTCTTGCCTCAGCCTCCTGAGTAGCTGGGACTACAGGCTTGAGCCACTGTGTCCAGCTAGTATTCTAAATGTTTTATACAGATGGGGGTCTCACTATGTTGCCCAAGGTGGTTTTAGCTCCTGGCCTCAAGGGATCCTCCCACCTTGGCCTCTGAAAAGTGCTGGGCTTACAGGCGTGAGGCAGTGTGCCCAGCCATCTATATCCATTTTTAACATGAATTAGATCACTACATTTTGCTCCACTCCTTTTCACTTAATCAGTTGAAATTGCCTTTTTAAAACTATCGTACAGTAATAAAATTAGTCTAAAAAGGCAGATAACTAAACAGAAAAGGGCAGTTTTATTTCTGTGACGTTACATATACCTAACATTGGTTTTATACAACCTGCTTCCCAATGCCTTTTAAGTACTAAACATATTCAGAGGTCAGGGCTAGAAGATAACAAAATCTATTTAAGAGTTAGAGCAGAGAAGATTTCAGAAGCTTTATAAAGGGATGCCAGGAAATGTCTACAGTATTTCACAGCTTGGAGGAAGCAGGCAAAATGATCAAAACAAAGCTTCCAGATCTTTACTTTGCATGGAGGGGAACCTATCTCATGTGATTGTAATTCTATTTTGTTGTATAAATTGACATTTATGAGAATATTCCTGTTGAAACTTAATTTTATCCATAGCAGTGTTTTTTCATGAGTATTTTCCCTGTGTGTTTGTTGCAGACCCCTGTAAAAGAGCCCAACAGTGAAAATGTAGATATCAGCAGTGGAGGAGGCGTGACAGGCTGGAAGAGCAAATGCTGCTGAGCATTCTCCTGTTCTATCAGTTGCCATCCACCACCCCGTTTTCTCTTCTTGCTGCAAAATAAACCACTCTGTCCATTTTTAACTCTAAACAGATATTTTTGTTTCTCATCTTAACTATCCAAGCCACCTATTTTATTTGTTCTTTCATCTGTGACTGCTTGCTGACTTTATCATAATTTTCTTCAAACAAAAAAATGTATAGAAAAATCATGTCTGTGACTTCATTTTTAAATGTACTTGCTCAGCTCAGCTGCATTTCAGTTGTATTATAGTCCAGTTCTTATCAACATTAAAACCTATAGCAATCATTTCAAATCTATTCTGCAAATTGTATAAGAATAAAGTTAGAATTAACAATTTTATTTTGTACAACAGTGGAATTTTCTGTCATGGATAATGTGCTTGAGTCCCTATAATCTATAGACATGTGATAGCAAAAGAAACAAAAGCCAGGAAAACACTCATTTTCGCCTTGAATATGTAAATGGGGTTAATTTTGTCCTGTGCCTTATGTGGAAAGGAACTTCTTTGGTTTTCCTTTTTTGTTCTGGTGGAAGCATGTGCAGGAGACATATCATCCAAACATAAACCATTAAAATGTTTGTGGTTTGCTTGGCTGTCATTTTCAAAGTAGTTAATTGAGGACAAAGGGTAATGCAGAAGTGATAGCTTTGGTTTGCTGAGTCTTGTTTTAAGTGGCCTTGATATTTAAAACTATTCCTGCCACCATTTCTTCTCCTTGGCCACTTTTTCCTTGTGTCTCCCTGCATGCTGCTTTATTTGCTTCTCCCTCCCCCACCACCTCATGGTATATTTAAGAGTGAAAGGGACAAACTAGTAGGTTTGTCAAGTTTAATATAAAGCACTGATGTAACTTGCTAGGTAAACGGAAAGTTAAGTTCTAACTGCCTACTATCCAATGTCAGTTCATTGGTGTCTTCCCCCTCATTTGCTCTCTGCCCTAAAACGTGTCCCAGATGCCTTCACTGGCTGTTTTACTTCTATGTTCTGCTTTTCTTCCTCTCTCTGTTCCCTTCCTGTCTATCCATTGAGCTTATGAAATGGAAGAGTTAACTGCATGCATTAGTGTTTGGAGGGTGTTGTGGTTTGTCTTTCTAATTAGGTGTATAGCCTATTCACTTTCCTAGAATAAATCTCTTAACCTACATTTGAGTAGTCTCCATTTTGGCAACTCCTCTAGCAGCTTGGTAGCCTAGTACAGGTTGTTTTTTTAAAAAAGAAAAAGCAGGAAGGAGGAGTGAATTTTATTAACATGTTTGCCAAATGTATTGAGATTTGGCCTCTGAAGAACACTTTTTCAGTGTTAAGTTGTCTTTACCTTAAGATTCAGAAATACTTTAGAATATTATTAATTTTAAGTCCTGTCTTCACATCCTTTTGGAAAACTTGTGTTACCATGGGTTTGGAAAAAGGACAACAAAAGGCTTTTCATGTAACGATAAGATCTCTAGCTGTCTCTAACCCTGTCCTTTTTTCACAGCATTTTTTCTAGTTTTGCTTCATTGCTTATCATTAGGATAGGGTAAGTTAAGTTTGCTATGCTGCTAGCATCCTAAGATGATACCTTTGTTGAAAGAATTGTGAATAGCATGATTCATTTCTAGCAGAGGCTGAGTTTAGGACAGCAGCTTCCATTGAGAAGTCTTTCTGTGTCGTGAATAGCATTTTAATGACCTCTTGGCTCACATAAGCAAACAACATAGGGACGTATCTGCTATGAAAATCCACAAATTTTTCAGATAGTGCCCTAAAAACAGTTTTATATGCCTCACTGGTTGTTATTCTTAGGTTGTTTCCACACTTGACTTTATCATTGTTTACTACTAGTAAAAAGCAGCATTGCCAAATAATCCCTAATTTTCCACTAAAAATATAATGAAATGATGTTAAGCTTTTTGAAAAGTTTAGGTTAAACCTACTGTTGTTAGATTAATGTATTTGTTGCTTCCCTTTATCTGGAATGTGGCATTAGCTTTTTTATTTTAACCCTCTTTAATGCTTATTCAATTCCATGACTTAAGGTTTGAGAGCTAAACACTGGGATTTTTGGATAACAGACTGACAGTTTTGCATAATTATAATCGGCATTGTACATAGAAAGGATATGGCTACCTTTTGTTAAATCTGCACTTTCTAAATATCAAAAAAGGGAAATGAAGTATAAATCAATTTTTGTATAATCTGTTTGAAACATGAGTTTTATTTGCTTAATATTAGGGCTTTGCCCCTTTTCTGTAAGTCTCTTGGGATCCTGTGTAGAAGCTGTTCTCATTAAACACCAAACAGTTAAGTCCATCCTCTGGTACTAGCTACAAATTCGGTTTCATATTCTACTTAACAATTTAAATAAACTGAAATATTTCTAGATGGTCTGCTTCTGTTCATATAAAAACAAAACTTGATTTCCAGCTGTGTCGTTTGGTTTTCATTTATTTATGGAATTAGAAGATTACTTCTGAAAAAAATGTGGACTAGCAAACTAAATATTAAAGAGTTGACAGAAATGGGAAATCACTGTCAACCGTGGAAAACTGGAAAGGCAATTTCAAGAACTGTCTTTGCTGAGAAACTACTTTAAAAAATAGAATTATCTCTGGGATCCTAAAGCGGAATCATCCTTGTGCCAAAATAGGAGATGCCACGATCCTAATCACACCTGGCTTACTAGTTGGATGTGCCAGAGGCCCTACAGCTGAGGTCACCTGATTTCCCAGGGGGACCAAGCTGGGCTCCTCATGCTGGAGGGTAAATCCTTGTTTTAGCAGCAGCTGGCCTCTTACTAAGAAAGTATTGGCCGGGCGCGGTGGCTCAAGCCTGTGATCCCAGCACTTTGGGAGGCCAAGGCAGGTGGATCACGAGGTCAGGAAATCGAGACCATCCTGGCTAACACGGTGAAACCCATCTCTACTAAAAATACAAAAAAAATTAGGCATGGTGGCGGGCGCCTGTAGTCCCAGCTACTCGGGAGGCTGAGGCAGGAGAATGGCATGAACCCAGGAGGAGGAGGTTGCAGTGAGCTGAGATCGCACCAGGGCACTCCAGCCTGGGCGACAGAGTGAGACTTTTGTCTCAAAAATAAAAGTATTGGCCAGGCACGGTGGCTCGTGCCTGTAATCCCAGCACTTTGGGAGGCTGAGGTGGGTGGATCACCTGAGGTCAGGAGTTCAAGACCAGCCTGGCCAGCATGGTGAAACCCCATCTCTATAAAAAATACAAAAATTAGCCAGTTAGCCAGGTGTGGTGGCGCCTGCCTGTTATCCCAACTACTTGGGAGGCTGAGGCAGGAGAATCACTTGAACTTAGGAGGAAGAGTTTGCAGTGAGCCAAGATTGCACCACTGCACTCCAGTCTGGGCGACAGAGTGAGACTTCCTCTCAAAAACAAAAAAAGGAAAACCTTATTGTAATTTTATTTTGTAATTAGTTCATCATTTAGTCTTTCTACTAAGATAACAGTAGTTTACACACCACAGTTATAGTGTTATAATATTCTATGTTTTTCTGTGTACTTACTATTACCAGTGTGTTTTGTTTCATCGCACAATTTCTTATTGCTCATTACCATCCTTTTCTTTCTCATTGAATTACTCCCTTTAGCATTTTTTATAGGACAGCTCTGGAGTTGATTAAATCCCTCATCTTTTGTTTGTCTGGGAAAGACTTTATTTCTCCCTCATGTTTGA
>NW_012111919.1:1408992-1411237 GCF_000951035.1 Colobus angolensis palliatus | reverse complement strand
CCTGTAATCCCAGCACTTTGGGAGGCTGAGGTGGGTGGATCACCTGAGGTCAGGAGTTCAAGACCAGCCTGGCCAGCATGGTGAAACCCCATCTCGACTAAAAATACTAAAAGCTGGGTGTGGTGGCAGGTGCCTGTAATCCCAGCAAATATTTCCTGCTTTTGTTATACATAGCAACAGCCTTGTCTTTATGTGTAGGGAAAAGAAATGTTTGATACTATATTAAGGCTTTATTAGTCAATAATAAAAATAAATATTTGTTGACAAGATTGTCCCTGCTGAAAGTATATGTAGAGTTTTTCTCAGATGCAGTGATTTTTAAGAATCACTTGAAGTGTTTTTAATGTTCTATTCCTTCCCCCCAACATACTTGTTTTGTTGGACCTACAATTCTCCCTTTGCTGGGCGTGATGGCTCACGCCTACAATCCCAGTGCTTTGGAAAGCCAAGGTGGGTGGATCACCTGAGGTCAGGAGTTCGAGACCAGCCTGGCCAACATGGTGAAACCCTGTCTCTACTAAAAAATACAAAAAATTAGCCGGGCGTGGTGGCACACACCTGTAATCCCAGCTATTCGGGAGGCTGAGGGAGGAGAATCGGTTGAACCCAGAAGGCAGAGGTTGCATTGCAGTAAGCCAACATCATGCCACAGCACTCCAGCTTGGGCAACAAAACAAGACTGTCTCAAAAAAAAAAAAAAAAGATAGGTGGAGGGAAATAGGATAGGGTCTCCCCCTTAAATGGATGGTCTAGTTTGGAAAACAAAAGTAATTCATCAAGTTAAGCATATACAAGAGCCAAATAATTGTAATCTGGATTTTAATTGCTGTACTAATACATCAAGTTCAGTTGGTGGGAATAGTTGGGATTGCTTTTTGAGGGAGGAGAGACATTAATTGGTACTTAGAAATGTCGATTCACTGGCAAGGGCAAATGTAAGAAGGTCATTGTAAGAAGAGACCACAGAGACTAGGCAATGACAGGCCCTGGGGAGTCATGGTAAACTCTTGAGAGCAGTGAGAGCAGTGTGTTCATGGAAAGCAAGTTTAGATGGATTTGAATAGGAGAAACAAGGGTTCGAGAGGTCACATGGGAAGTCGTGTTAATCGAGATGTCAATAAGACCTGGCTAAAATGGCAGACGGAAATGCAGGGTTGAAGGCAAAGGTAGTGTGTGAAGCGGGGAGGGTATTTCCGGTGAGCCTGCTAGGTGCTTTTTTGGCACTGCTCTAGGTACTTTGGGTTAGGTCTTCAATGTCCTGGTTAATTAGTACCCAAGAAGAAATGGTCTCAGATTAAGTCACTTGCTTAAGGTTGCATAGTCAGTTGGTGCTGGAGTTGGATTTTGAAACCAGGCCACCACTGTCCTCCTGGGTTCATCTTTTCACAGTTCTCAGGAGGGCCTGGGGTGATGAACAGGTGCCAGAGACAGCAGAAAGAGTCTGGAGTGGTTGTGTGACCATCTGACCCAACCTTGGCACCTTCTAACAAAGAGTGACGCCCTCGAAGTATACTTCATTTACTACTGTTCTTGCTCTATATCACCCCTCACCATCTCACACAGAAGCAAGCAAAGGGAAACAATGGGGCATCTGACTGGTCTGGGAGCTCCCGATAGCCTGCAGGTTCTTGAAGGCTGCAAGCCAGCTTGAGAGCAGTGGCTGGAACTGGAAGGGGTGTGCACACTACCAATAGCAAGTGAGCAAGAGGGACCCACAAGAAACTGAAGGTTATTACAGTGCTACAGTTGGCTCTAAGAAATTCCCTTGTCCCACTCTAAGAAACTAGGCCTTTTTTTTTTTTTAAAACTTTTAAAGGAAACAATTCATTTGCTAGAAAAACCTAAAAATAAAAAAAAAAAGATTATATATAAAATGGTTATCTGAATGTGGATTCCGTACTGCAGCAAAAGCAGCCCAGCTCTGTTCGGCTTCCTCAGTTATCAGGTACATCATGTCACTGATGAAGGTGAAGGCAAAGGCCACCCATGCCAGGATGTAGGAGTAGCCATAGCTGCCTTCTTTGGTCAGGCAATAGAATTCCGTGTTTTTATCGCGCCCGTGTGTATAAATGGAGGCTGCAATCATGAGGCACAGATATGACATTAGCTGGATGATGAAAGTTAGGACAAACATCTCTTCCTGCTCAGGTGGAAGATGAAGAAGGCGATGCAGCAGAGAACGGTGGAGGATCATAGTGGCCTGGATCACCTGTAGGGTGGAGTACTGTTTTTTTTTTTTTTTTTT
>NW_012111919.1:1405840-1408458 GCF_000951035.1 Colobus angolensis palliatus | reverse complement strand
GTTTCACCATGTTGGCCAGGATGGTCTGGATCTCCAGACATCGTGATCCGCCCGCCTCGGCCTCCCAAAGTGCTGGGATTACAGGAGTGAGCCACCGCGCCCGGCCTGTGGAGTACTCTTCAAAGCTGTCATTGATTACTGTACAATTCGTGTTGTTGGTACATATTCTCCAGACATCTGCAAAAAACTCTTCTCCTACCCACCAGGCATTGTCGATGGTGGCGATGAACCGCAAGGCCGCAGAGATGATGTGGAAGGCGATGATGAAAGCAAGAAGCACCAACATTTTCATAGGGCAGGGCGAGGCGAGGGGTCACGTTTAAAGCTCAGTGCGGGGTGTGGCGGCACCGGCGGCTGCGCAGGCTGCTGGACCCACGCACCGGCTGGTCCCTCCTCTGAAACCAGGGCTTCTTGAAATGGCAGATTGCAAGTTTGTGTCAAGAAAGGTGTAAAATGGGCCTGAAATACCTGATTACATTAGATCTCAAAATCAAAATCTAGGGATGTTATCAAGATGGCTTGGGAGTCAACTTGAAGAGGCTCACTCTGGCTGAAGATGGGACAGTTTGAACCGATTGAATATGTGTAAATCCATGAGTTCATGATACCAAACACACACATGCACACACCCCTAACTGGTCACTACTGGAGAATGCCAGGGAAGTAGCTCTCCGCTCCCCTACAACTCTTCTCTAGTGGTAAGTAAAAGAATCAATAATTAATCCTGCCTTCCTTATATGAACTGTACCACTGGGTAGCTGAATAGACAACAAGATGAAGTTTCTCTGTAGAGAAGTATTCCAAAAAAAAAAAAGAAGAAGTGATGATAGAATCTTATCATCCCGCAACCTCTGATGAATCCGTGGATCTAGGCAATGGTCAATGGCTACTAACATCACAAAAAGATCCAACGAAACAGACATTTATGTTCCTTCTGACCAAGAGCACCATGCTTATGAAGAGGCCATGCCCGATCAAAAGATCCGATCTGTAGTCTTGAGCCAACTGCCAATTTATAGGAAAAATGAGGACAGAACATGTTAAACTAAATCAGTCGACAAAATCCAGACTATAAACTTTACAGGACAATTGCTTCAGCCTCTTAGACAATTCAGTTTCAATAGGTAGAGAGAGAAAAGCAGGCAAAGCTAAACTATAGTGTGTTTACGAAAGAACAGGGTAATATACTAAAGTAAATTAAGAAAATGATTATCCTAGAAGTCAGGATACGAATATTATTATTATTATTATTATTATTTTGAGACACGTCTTGCTCTGTCACCCAGGCTGGAGTGCAATGGCGTGATCTCAGCTCACTGCAACTTCTGCCTCCCAGGTTCAAGTGATTCTTGTGCTTTAGCCTCCCAAGTAGCTGAGATTACAGGCACCCACCACCACACCTGCCCAATTTTTAGCAGAGACAGGGTTTCACCATGTTGCCCAGACTGCTCTCCAACTCCTGACCTCAGGTAATCCGCCCCCCACTCAGCCTCCCACAGTGCTGGGATTACAGACATGAGCCCCTGTGCCTGGCCAGGAAGGGATATTCTTAGCAGAGAAGGAGGATGTTATGACTGGTGGGGGAGCATACGGAGCATTCCTAGGATGGCAAAAATCTTATCTTTTCACATGGATATTGGTTGCAAGGGGGTTTGCCTTTTAACAATTCATTAATCTACCCATGTGTTTTATGTAAGTTTTAAAATTTGTATTATAAGGGCTGGGCGTGGTGGCTCACGCCTGTAATCCCAGCACTTTGGGAGGCTGAGGTGGGAGGACTGCCTGAGCTCAGGAGTTCAAGACCAGCCTGGGCAACATGACGAAAATCTGTCTCTACAAAAAATAACAAAAATTAGCCAGGCATGGTAGTGTGCACCTGTAGTCTTAGCTACCTGGGAGACTGAGGTGGGAGGATCAGTTGAGCCCTGGAGGTTGAGGCTGTATGTAGTAAGCCAAGATCACACCAGTGCACTCCACTCCACACTCCAGTCTGGCTGACAAAGTGAGACTCCCGTCTAGGAAAAAAAAAAAAAAATTGTGTTATAAGTTTAACCCTAAAGGGCTGTGAATGTGTGTGTCTATGATTATATTGGGTAGCTCCTAGTCTCTAAGACCATAGAATCAGTCTTAAAGGCTGTGCACCAAGATCCGGGTCCACCCTCCAAAACAGCAACAAAAAATGTTGTGCATCAAGGCCAGTGCTCAGGATTAGACTTAAAAGAATTGGTCTGCTGAGGCCCTGTCATCACTGCTGATCAACACAGACATCATGGCCCAAGAATTGTCCCTGCTGCCTCTGAAAACTGGCTGCCACCAGTGCCCAAACTCCTGCAAAGGTGGATGGACACTGTATGGGTTCTGCTTTGTTTCAGTGGCTTCTGGTTCAGAGTCTGGGTGATTATTGGTTGGTGAAGCCCAAAACACATGCCCCTGCCCCAAGTGCCAGGAAAGTGGGGAAAAGTGAGAATCTCTTGTTTTTAGCTTCAATAGTGGGAGGTGGCCTCTGACTCTGAGATGGGGGATTTAGGTAACTGGATGCACAAAAAGAGTGACAAGGCCGGGTGCGGTGGCTCAAGCCTATAATCCCAGCACTTTGGGAGGCTGAGGTGGGTGGATCA
>NW_012111919.1:1389154-1405753 GCF_000951035.1 Colobus angolensis palliatus | reverse complement strand
GGAGGCTGAGGCAGGAGAATGGCGTAAACCCAGGAGGCGGAGCTTGCAGTGAGCTGAGATCCGGCCACTGCACTCCAGTCCGGGCGACAAAGCGAGACTCCGCCTCAAAAAAAAAAAAAAAAAGAGTGACAAATATCTACTACGCCAGTGGTGTGCAAACTTTACTGCACTTTAGGTGAGTGCTTTTTAAAAATACCAGCACGCCGGGCATAGTGGCTCACGCCTGTAATCCCAGCACTTTGGGAGGCTGAGGAGGGCAGATCACCTGAGGTCGGGAGTTCGAGACCACCCTGACCAACATGGAGAAACTCCGTCTCTACTAAAAATACAAAATTAGCCGGGTGTGGTGGCACATGCCTGTAATCCCAGCAACTTGGGAGGCTGAGGCAGGAGAATTGCTTGAACCCGGGAGGCAGAGGTTGCGGTGAGCCGGAGATCACACCATTGCACTCCAGCCTGGGCAACAAGAGCAAAACTCTGTCTCCAAAAAAAAAAAAAACAAAAAAAAAAAACAAAAATACCAATGCTGGCTCTATGCAGTGGCTCATGCCTGGAGTCCCAGCACTTTTGGAAGCCGAGATGGGAGGACTGCTTGAGGCCAGGGGTTCAAGACCAGCCTGGGGGTATAGTGAGACTCTGTCTTTACACAATACACAAACTAATGCCAAGGTTGCACCCCAGAATTCCTGGGATGATAGTGGCTTTTTATTCACTTTTAACTTCCTATGTGATTCCCGTGTGCAGCCAAGTTCATGAGCCATTTCTCACACCCTTGCTGCTCAAAGTATGTTCTTCAGATCACCTGCATTGGAATCCCCTGGGAGCTTCTGAGACCTGCAGCTGCTCTGCACAGTTCACATCTATGATTACCGAGAGCCCCAGGGGGGTCTCACACAAATTACAGTTTGAGAAAGGTAGCCCTGTGCTATTCTCCCAAGGCCAGCCTGAATCTCACCAGTAGGTATATTCCCCACTTCTGAGCAGAGAAGTTGCCTCTCCCTTCTAAATCCCGAGAGAAACACATTTGGCCAGCTTTTCCACTGGGCATTTATTGCCTACTTCCTTGGTTGCAGTTAACTGGCTTATCTCTTTAATGGATTGTGAGCGAGGGGTGGGCAGGGACTCCAGTCCTCTTTATGTCTTCACTGATCTCACTGCATACAGCAGGTGCTCAGAACATGCAGTGAGTGAATCGGTGATGTCCCTTCAGCTTCCCTCTCCCACCACATTCAAGCAGGGGATGCACTGGCCTCCTTTTCCCCACCCCCATTTCCATACATTCATAGTTCCATCTTGATTTAAAGGCAACCTCAGTTATAACTTTTAAGCTGGGCACGGTGGCTCATGCCTGTAATCCCAGCAATTGGGAGGCCAAGGCTGGCGGATCACTTGAGGTCAGGAGTTTGAGACCAACCTGGCCAATATGGCGAAACCCTGTGTCTACTAAAAATATAAAAATTAGCCTGGTGTGATGGTGCGTGCCTGTGATACCAGCTACTTGGGAGGCTGAGGCAGGAGAATCGCTTGAACCCAAGAGAGGTTTTAGTGAGCTGAGATCATGTCACTGCACTCCAGCCTGGGCAACAGAGCAAGACTGGCTAAAAAAAAAAAGGCAGGGCCTTGTAGCTCATGCCTGTAATCTCAGCACTTTGGGAGGCTGAGGCGGGAGGATCACAATGTCAGGAGTTTGAGACCAGCCTGACCAACATGGTGAAACCCCATCTCTACTAAAAATACAAAAATTAGCCAGGCATGGGAATGCATGCCTGTAATCCCAGCTACTCAGGAGGCTGAGGCAGGAGAATCACTTGAACCCGGGAGGTGGAGGTTGCGGTGAGCTGAGATCATGCCACTGCACTCCAGTCTAGGTGACAGAGCAAGAATCCGCCTAAAAAAAAAAAAAATTTAAACAACTTTAAAGTTCAAATCTATTCTTACTGCTTCCGGGTATTGGATAAATTAGTTGACTCCTGTGAATCATTTCCTTGTCCCTAAAGGAGATGGACTAGAACGAGCCCTCTTAGCGCAGCCGGCAGCGCGTCAGTCTCCTAATCTGAAGATGGACTAGAAACCCCTCCGACACTCAGTCCAGTGGAATATTCTACAGTTCTGTAGTCCGCCTTGCTAGATTAGCCAGGACTCCAATACCCCAACTCTTGTGGGGTTGGCAGTGGGGCTTGCATGGAGAAACTATAAATTAAACGTAGGGTCGCTACGCCACCGTGTGACCAATCCTGGAAACTGCATTTCTTCAGTGTGCCATGAGCGAGTTCTCAAAAGCCCATCAAGATTTTAGGGTAATATAGCCACACAAAATTAAATGATCTCTCCCTACCCCCACCAGCATGGCAGACATGGAATTTTAAAAGTATAAATCAACAAAGATAAAAATTAGGGAGCAAGAGACATCAGCAAGTGAGAATTAAAATTTTGATGTATGCAAATATTAGTCTTTAAAACATGGAAGATGGAAAACAGCTAACTGACATGGAGCATAAGTTACAGCCTCAGTGTTTTCAAAGGGGGATGCAAGTAAGAAGTGGGCATATTTTCTCTAATGGGATCCCAAGAGTTCCAGGATTTACAGGTACCAGGTACCATGGACAAGTCAGGCATATGGCAATGGGCTAAAAATGGGGCAAGGAAATAACAGATCCCAAGTGTCCCTTCCCAGCCCTCACAGCCAGGAGTTGCTGTCACCCCTCCTTGAGGTTTATTATTTGCAGAAATGAAACTATAGAGGCTCCAGACTTGAGGCCACCAGGCCCAGAGAGAGGTGGAAGTGAGTCACAGTATCAAAAACAAGGAATGAAGTGGATGCTTGTCTTGAATGATGGGCTCCTAAGCTTCTTTCCTTCATTCTTCCTTCCCTTTCCCAGAATTTTAGCAGCCAAATACATGTACCCAGGCAGAAGATTAGGAAGTCACATGGAAGTTCCCCAACAAAAAGGCCCCTCATTGCAGATTCCTCCAGTTATGAGGATATATGAACACATATAAAGTTTCCAATCAACCAAAACCATATATACGAAATCAGTCAATATAAAGAAAAGTATAGGAAAATTAATAACAATCTACCAAAATCATATATATGAAATCAGTCAACATAAAGAAAAGCATAGGAAAATTAATAACAATCTACAGAAAAAAATAGCTGGGCGTGGTTGCACACGCCTATAATCCCAGCCACTCAGGAAACTGAGATAGGAGAATTGCTTGAACCCGGGAGGTGGAGGTTGCTGTGAGCTGAGATTGCGCCACTGCACTCCAGCCTGGGCGACAGAGCGTGACTCCGTCTCAAAAAGATAATAATAATAAAAATAAATAAA
The DNA here is from genome assembly GCF_000951035.1 of Colobus angolensis palliatus. Classification (NCBI taxonomy): domain Eukaryota; kingdom Metazoa; phylum Chordata; class Mammalia; order Primates; family Cercopithecidae; genus Colobus; species Colobus angolensis. The sequence continues at coordinate 1,402,424 of NW_012111919.1, read as the reverse complement.
TAAATAAAAATAACAATCCACATACCTGACACCCAGATTCAGTCACATATTCAGTTCTTCATGTTGACGTAAAAGAGACAGTAAAACAACTAACAAACAGAAAAAGGAAACTTCGGGGAAAAAAGGTAAGGAAAACCAAAGAAAAACCCCAAACTCACTTTAAGCGATATTTTTGAATGACATGGAATCCATAAATCAAGAATAGGATGCTACAAAAGAGAACAAATATGAGAAAATGATCTCTAAAATAAAAACTATCCACTGAAATAAAATGATTCAAGAGAAGAATAGGCCAGGCGAGGTGGCTCCCGCCTGTAATCCCAGCACTTTGGGAGGCCCAGGCAGGCAGATCACTTGAGGACAGGAGTTTGAGACCAGCCTGGCCAACATAGTGAAGCCCCGTCTCTACTAAAAATACAAAAATTAGCTGGACGTTGTGTCATGTACCTATAGTCCCAGCTACTCAGGAGGCTACTTGGGAGGCTGAGGCAGAAGAATCGCTTGAATCCAGGAGGCAGAGCTTGCAGTGAGTCAAGATCGCGCCACTGCACTCCAGCCTGGGCGACAGAGCAAGACTCCATCTCACTTAAAAAAAAAAAAAAAAGTGGAGGAAATAAATTTCTGTTCTTTATAGATTAGTCAGTCTATGATATTCTGTCATAGCAGCACAAAACAGACTAAGACATAAAGTAATCATCAGAGAGAAAATACAAAAATACAAAAGGAACTTTCTTGTCAAATGTAAAAGCAAAATAAATGACATATTCAGATATGCAAACAGGTGATTTTTTTTCTTCCCTTGCTCTCCTTCTCAGCAATCTACTCCAGCAAAAGGAAAGAGTACACCCAGGAAAAGAAAGGCCCAAGACTCAGAAAACAGGGACTCAAGGGTGGGCCAGTCCTGAGGGGGCTATGTAGTTGGACTTGGGAGCAACCTATCCAGAGTTGAGCAGGAAGACAGTCTCCAGGAAAACCAGTGGGAGAAAGAATATTGATGGGTGGGTGACATAGCTGAGGGACAGTGCAAAATCATGAGCATAAGAAACAAAATCTTTTTTTTTTTTTTTTGAGACGGAGTCTCGCTCTGTCGCCCAGGCTGGAGTGCAGTTGCAGGATCTCGGCTCACTGCAAGCTCCGCCTCCCGGGTTCACGCCATTCTCCTGCCTCAGCCTCCCAAGTAGCTGAGACTACAGGCGCCCGCCACCTCGCCCGGCTAGTTTTTTGTATTTTTTTTTTTTTTTGAGACGGAGTCTTGCTCTGTTGCCCAGGCTGGAGTGCAGTGGCCGGATCTCAGCTCACTGCAAGCCCCGCCTCCCGGGTTTACGCCATTCTCCTGCCTCAGCCTCCCAAGTAGCTGGGACTACAGGCGCCCGCCACCTCGCCCGGCTCGTTTTTTGTATTTTTTAGTAGAGACGGGGTTTCACTGTGTTCCCCACGATGGTCTCGATCTCCTGACCTCGTGATCCGCCCGTCTCGGCCTCCCAAAGTGCTGGGATTACAGGCTTGAGCCACCGTGCCCGGCCTGAAAAAACCTTTCTATCTGCTGGGAGCAGCTCTCTGAGAGCTAGGATAAAATCTGTCCTGTCTCACACGGGATCCCCAGTGCCTGACTATTCCTGGCACATAGTAGGTGCGCAAGAAATATTGTTAAATGAGGCCAGACATGGTGGCTCACACCTGTAATCCCAGCCTTTCGGAGGTCAAAGCAGAAGGATCTCTTGAGCCCCTGAGTTTGAGACCAACCTAGGCAATATAGGGAGATTCCATCTCTAGAAAAAATAAAAAATTAGCTGGGTGTGGTGCTACATGCCTGTGGTCCCAACTACTTGAGGTGCTGAGGTGGGAGAATCACTTGAGTCTGGAGGTCGAGGCTGCAGTGAGCCATGATCACACCACTGCACTCCAGCCTGAGCAACAGAGTGCAGACCCTATCTCGATATATGTGTGTGTATATATATGTGTGCGTATATATATGTGTGTGTGTATATATATATATATATTTAGATGAGTGAGTGGATGAATGCATGAAGGAGAGTTGATCAAGCTTCCCATTTGTGCTTTAAGCCAGGTGCTAAAGCAGACCAGCTAGCCTGAGCACCTGAGCGCCCCTCCCCCACTACAGATAGCTTTGAAATACAACATCAGTATAATTTTGAATGCATAATCAAGTCCTCAAGAAAGCAAGGATAATCCAAAGGAGAAACAGGTAACTTACAAATCATTTTTGTTTTGTTTCTGTTGTTGACATATAAAAAAACCATACATGTATGTACACACCTTTATGTACACAGACCCTAAGAGATCTGTCTTGCCCACAGGCTCCTTTTTTTTTTTTCTTTTGAGACGAAGTCTTGCTCTGATGCCTGGGCTGGAGTGCAGTGGCGCGATTTCAGTTCATTGCAATCTCTGCCTTCCGGGTTCAAGCAATTCTCCTGCCTCAGCCTCCTGAGTAGCTGGAACTACAGGTGCATGCCACCATGTCCAGCTAATTTTTGTGTTTTTTGGTAGAGATGGAGTTTCACCATGTTGGCCAGGCTGGTCTCAAACTCCTGAGCTCAGGTGATCCACCCACCTTGGCCTCCTGAAGTGCTGGGATTACAGGCACCTCTTTGTGGTCTCTGCTCAAATGTTCCCTTGTCACTGGGACCTTCCCTGGCCTCACTACATAGGGTAGGAACAACACGTCTCCCAGTCCTGAATTTGCTATCCTTTTCACTTGGCTTTCTTTTTTCCTCCACAGCTCTTACCACCATCTGACATATTAAAATTTACTGTTCATTTGTTTATTGCCTGTCTCTGCTAGGATAGAAGCTCCAAGTGGGCAGGGGCTCTTTCTGTCTTATTCATGGCTCTGTCTTCAGCACCTAGAACAGCACCCACCACATGGACCATGCTCTTTGTTCAATGAATAAACCTGATCTCTTGTGCCCCTACTTCCTACTGGGAAATCTACAGTGAAGAGAGGAGAATAAAACCAACATTTTTGCAGCATTTTCTTAGGGTCATGGAGGGATTCCCAGTGTCCCAAAGGTGCTTGTCTGAGTCCTGAAAGTGAAGGGGCTATTTGTAGTAAAAAAAACAAACAAACAAAAAAACCACTTTAGGACATAATATAGGAAGTGGGCTGGGCTGTGGCTGGCGCCTATAATCCAGCACTTCGAGAGGCTGAAGTGGGAGGATCACTTGAGCCCAGTTTGAGACCAGCTGAGGCAATGGTGAAGCCCCATCTCTACAAAAAATTAAAAAATTGGAAGGGTGGGGCATGCATGGGATAAAGGGAAGTGAAGCCGGAGTTTTGGGTACCTTTTCTGCCCGTGATGTCTCAGATTCATTCTTAAGGAACTGAGAACTTAATCTTCCAAAATGTCAAAGAGACCATCTTATGCCCCAACTCCATGCCCAGGACACCAGGGTCTGTGGGATACAATCCATACAGTCATCTCACCTACAACAACTACAGGCTGGGAGGCAACCCAGGCACCGACAGCTGGGTCACTGCGTCCTTCGGTATTATGATTCCAAAACTCCCAAAGCCACCAGATAAGCCGCTGTTGCTCTACATGAGGTGCAGCAGAAAGGTCTGGGGCCAAGTAAAGGCTTCCAACCCTGACCTAAAGTTGTAGGAGATTGGCAAGAGTATTGGTGGCATGTGGGGCGATCTCACCGATGAAGAGAAACAAGAATAAACAAATACAAAGCAAAAAAGATAGAGTACAATCAATCTATGAAGGCCTCTAATTCCACACGAACCTTGCTTACATAAATGCAAAAAGTCATGCAGAAGCTGCGTTAGAGGAAGAAAGTGGACACAGACAGTCTTGCATGGAGAGACGAGAACCTGATGTGAGCATTCGGTTTGCTGAAGATCCAGATGAATATGACAATAGCTTTTCTTTGAAATTTTTTTTTTTTTTTTTTTTTTTGAGACGGAGTCTCGCTCTGTCGCCCAGGCTGGAGTGCAGTGACACGATCTCAGCTCACTGCAACCTCAGCTCACTGCACCCTCCACTTCCTGGGTTCAAGCAATTCTACTGCCTTGACCTCCCAAGTAGCTGGGATTACAGGCACGCACCACCACGCCTGGCTAATTTTTTTGTATCTTTAGTAGAGATGGGGTTTCACGATGTTGGCCAGGCTGGTTCTGACCTTATGATCCGTCTGCCTCGGCCTCCCAGAGTGCCTGAGGTCCCATGGTGCTTGAGGAAGAGCAGGCAGGCAGCAAAGGTGAGGAAAAGAAAGACGACAAGAACCTTCCAATGGAGACAGAGGAGACACACTCTGAAGAAGAGCCGACAGAACAGTGAAGAAGGCACGTCTACTCCTGAGAACAAGGAGAGTGGGTAGGAGGGGTCGACCGTATGGCAGAGAAGGAACCAGTGATAGTAACACTGGCTTGGAGAGTAACAGCCAACAGTGGAGGAGCCACCAACAGATCCCATACCAAGAGACGAGAAAAAAGAATAAATGTTGCCGTGTTTTATGTGTTCTAAATACTTTTTTTTTTTTTTTTGGAGACCAGGTCTTGCTTTGTCACCCAGGCTGGAGTGCAATGGTCCGATCTTGGCTCGCTGCAACCTCTACCTCCCAGGTTCAAGCTATTCTCCTGACTCAGCCTCTGGAGTAGCTGGAATTACAGGTGCCAGCCACCATGACTGGCTAATTTCTGTATTTTTAGTAGAGATGGTGTTTCACCATGTTGGCCAGGGTGGTCTTGAACTCCTGACCTCAAGTGATCCTCACCCACCTTGGCCTCCCAAAGTGCTAGAATTACAGGCATGAGCTACTACGCCTGGCGTTAAATACTTTTTTATTTTTATTTTTATGTTATTATCTTATTTTATTATTTTATTTTTAGTTTTGAGATAGAGTCTCACTCTGTCACCCAGGCTGGAGTGCAGTGGCCAGATCTTGGCTCACTGCAACCTCCACCTCCTGGGTTAAAGTGAATAAATACTTTTTTTAAATGAAAAAAATTTTTTGGTTTAAAAATAAATGGTTTAAAAAAATGTTTTTTGGTTTAAAAATAAAAAAATAAAAAAACTGGCCAGGTGCAGTGACTCACGCCTGTAATCCCAGCACTTTTGGAGGCTGAGGCATGTGGATTACTTGAGGTCAGGAGTTTGAGACCAGCATGGCCAACACGGTGAAACCCCATCACCACTAAAAATACAACAATTAGCAGAGCATGGTGTGCACACTTGTAATCCCAGCTACTCAGGAGGGTGAGGCAGGAGAATCACTTGAACCCAGGAGGCAGAGGTTGCAATGAGCCGAGACTGCACCACTGCAGTCCAGCCTGGGTAACAGAGTGAGACTCTACCTCAAAAAAATAAAAAAATAAAACAATTAAAGAATTAGCTGGGCATGGTGGTGCTTGCCTGTAGTCTCAGCTACTTGGGAGGTTGAAGTGGAAGAATCACTTGATCCCAGGAGTTTGAAGCAACAGTGACCTATGATCATACCACTGCACTCCAGCCTGGGCGACAGAGTAAGACCTTGTTTAAAATAAAATAAAAAAAAGTCCATGTACTATATTGTCACTGGATATGGAACTTTATCCTGCACCATACAAAAGTATATTATATACAACTGATTAGAGTTTATAATTTCTTTTTCAGAACTGACTAAATGTTTTATTAAGATTTAATTTCCCATAATATAATATTAAATGTTCACATAAAGAAAAACCAGAAGAGACTATAGACATTTATAAAATAGGATTACACTAAACAGGTCCCAATAAGTTTGAAAAGATTAAAATCATAAAAAGTATCTTCTCTGACCACAATAGAAAGTAGAAATCAATAACAGAAAGAAAACTGGAAAATGTGTAAGTATGTGAAAATTACATAACATATGTGGAAATAACTAATGAGTCAAAGAAGAAATTGCAGGTGAAATTAGAAAATTCCTTGAGATAAATAAAAACTAAAATGCAACATACTAAAACTTATGGGATACAGCAAAAGCAGTGCAAACAGGGAAATTTATAGTTGTAAATGCCTATATGTAAAAATGAAAAAAGATCTCAAATCAGCAATTTAATTTTACACTTCAATGAACTAGAAAAAGAACACATTAAACCCAAAGTTAACAGAGGGAGAGAAATGGTACAGATTGGAGTGGAAATAAACAAAATAGAGAATAGAGAGACAATAGAAAAAAATTAACAAAACTAAGATTTGGTTTTTTGAAAATAACAGCAAAAGACAAACCCTTGGCTAGATTAAGAAAAAAAAAGAAGACTGAAATAATAACTAAAATTAGAAATGAAAGGAGACATCAAAAATGATGCCACAGAAATGAAAAGGATTAAAGAGACTATGATGAATAATTACATGTCAACAAACTGGAAAACACAGAAGCAATGGATAAATTCCTAGAAACATATAAGCAGCATGACTAAATAATGAAGAAATAGAAAATCTGAACAGAACTCTAAGTAGTAAGGACATTGAATCAGTAATCAAAAACCTCCCAAAAAAGAAAAGCCCTGGACCGGATGGCCTCACTGGAGAATTCTACAAAACATTTAAGTAGAATTAACAACAATTCTCAAACTCCGCCAAAAAAAATAAAATAAAAAGAAATGAACATTTTCAGCCTCATTTTATTAGGCCAGCATCATCCTGATACCAAAGGCAGACAAGGATCCTACGAGAAAACTACAGACTAATATCCTCAATGAACATTGTTGCAAAAATCTGCAACAAAATCTTAGCAAACTGAATTCAACAGCACACGAAAAGGTCATACATCATGACCAAGTGGGAATTTAGCCCTGGGATGCAGAAAAAGCACTTGACAAAATTCAACACCCTTTCATGATTAAAAAAAAAAAAAAAAAAAACCCTACAAACTAGGATTATAAAGAAATTACCAGCCGGGTGAAGTGGCTCACACCTGTAATCCCAACAATTTGGAAGGCTGAGGCGGATGGATCACCTGAGATCAGGAGTTCAAGACCAGACTGACCAACATGGTGAAACTCCATCTCCACTAAATACAAAAAATTAGCCAGGCATGATGGTACACGCCTGTAATCCCAGCTACTCGGGAGGCTGAGGCAGGAGAATCACTTGAACCTAGGAGGTGAAGGTTGCAGTGAGCTGAGATTGCGCCACTGCACACCAGCCTGGGCAACAGAGTGAGACTCTGTATATAAAAAAAAAAAAAAGACAAATATTACATGATTCCACTTATATGAGGCATATAAAGTAATGAAACTCAAAATCAAAAGCAGAATGGTGGCCAGGGGCTGGAGGAGGAGGGAATGGGGAGTTGTTCAATGGGCACAGAGTTTCATACAAGATGAAAAAGTTCTAGGTATCTGTTGTATAACAATATGCATTTAATAATAATACTGTACTGTACACTTAAAAATTAAGAGGGTAGGCTAGGCACAGTGGCTTATGCCTACAATCCCAGCACTTTGGGAGGCTGAGGCGGGAGGATTGCTTGAGCCAGGAGTTAGAGATCAGCCTGGGCAACACAGTGAGACTCCTTTTCTCCAAAAAAAAATTTAGCTAGCTGTGGTGGCACATACCTGTACGGGAGACTAAGGCAGGAGGATTGCTTGACCCCAGGAGGTTGAGGCTGAAGTGAGCCATGATCACGCCACTGCACTCTAACCTGAGTGACAGAGCAAGACCCTGTCCCCTCTAAAATAAAATTTAAAAACAAAAATAAATTAAGAGGTTAAAATTGTGTACTTTTCACAACAATTTTTATTTTACTATTTATTTATTTGAGACAGAGTTTGCTCTGCTGCCCAGGCTGGAGTTCTGTGGCATGATCTCGGTTCATTGCAATCTCTGCCTCCTGAGTTCAAGTGATTCTCCTGCCTCAGCATCCCGAGTATCTGGAATTACAGGTGCCCGCCACCATGCCCAGCTAATTTTTGTATTTTTAGTAGAGACAGGGTTTCGCCATGTTGCCCAGGCTGGTCTCGAAGTCCTGAGCTCAAGTGATCTAACCGCCTTGGCCTCCCAAAGTGCTGGGATTACAGGCGTGAACCACCGCAATGGGCCCACAATTTTTAAAAATTGACAAGAAAACATTTTAAACATTTTAAAAAGACAAAGAACAAAACACAAGGCAAAAGTTTTAAATAGACATTTCCAAGGAAGATAGACAAAGGGCCAAAAAGCGCATGAAAAGATGTTCCATATCATTGGTTATTAAGGAAATGCAAACCAAAATTACAGTGAGAGACCACTTCACTCCCATTAGAATGGCTATAACAAAACCAAACCAACAAACAGGCAAACTGTAAATTAAAAACCAGAAGACAACAAGTGTCGATGGAGATACGGAGAAACTGGAACCCTCTTACGCTGCTGATGGGAATGTGAAATTGTTCAACTACTGTGGAAAACAGTTTGATGGTTCCTCAGTAAGCCTAACACAGAATTACCAAACAACCCGGCAGTTTCACTCCTAGGTATTTACCCAGAGGAACTGAAAAACAGGTATTTAAACAAACCTTGTACAGGACTGTTCATAACAGCACTATTCACAATAGTCAGAAGGTAGAACAACCCAACTGTCCATCAACTGCTGAAAGGATAACACATATGGTATATCCATACTTCAGAATAGTATTCAGTCATAAAAAGTAACGTAGTATTGATACACACTACAGTATAGATGAACACGGAAAAACATTATGGTAAATAAGTGAAGCCAGACACAAAAGGCCACATGTTATGTGATTCCATCATATGAAATAGCCAGAAGAGGTATATCTATAGAGACAGGAGGCAGATTAGTGGTTGCCAGGGCTGAGGATGGAAATGGGGAGTGACTGCTTAATGGGCACGGAATTTCCTTTTGGGTGATGAAAATATCCTGGAACTAGTGAGGATGATTGCACAACATTGCAAATGTACTAAATGCCACTGAATTCTATCTTTTTTTTTTTTTTTTTCAGAGACAGGGTCTCTCCCTTTTGCCCAGGGTGGAGTGAAGTGGCTTGATCATAACTCACTGTAACTTCGAACTCTTGGGCTCAAGTGATCCTCCTGCCTCAGCCTCCCTGGTAGCTGGGACTACAGGTATGTACCACCAAGCCTGGCTAATTTTTCTATTTTTTGTAGAGAGAAAGTCTTGCTATATTGCCCAGCCTGGTCTGAAACTCCTGGCCTCAAGCAATCCTCCTATCTCAGCCTCCTGTCTTAATGTGTTGAGATTACAGGTGTAAACCACTGCGCTCAGCCTGAATTGTACATTTTAAAATGATGAATGAATGTAAATTTATGTGAATGTTACCTCGATTTTAAAAAATAGTGCTACATAATTTAATCAATAGTTCATTAGCAAGTTAAGCAGTTTTGTTAGTGATGGAAGATACCTGAGTTACCTGGAGTTACCCACAGCGAATCTGTACAGATCTGCGGCAACCTCAATTCTTGCCTCCTTGGAAGAAAGAATTCAACTGAGGGGCATAAGGCAGAAAAGACAGAGGTACGTTTCAGAGCAGGAGTGGAAATTTATTAAAAAGCTTTAGAACAGTAAGGAAAGGAAGGAAAGGAAAAAAAAAGAAGGAAAGTATAATTTGGAAGAGGGCCAAGTGGGATGACCTGAGAAACCAAGTGTGCAGCTTGACCTCTGGACTTGCGGCTTTATGTATTGGCATGCTTCCGGGATCCTGCATTATAACTTCTCCCCGCTCCTGAGATCTTACTGGGAAGCTGCTGATCAGTTTCAGGTATTTTCTATTAGGAAACGGTCCTTCCCCGGCACCAGCTGTGACCAATTAATACTTTAGCAAAACGGCACCAGCTGTGACCAATTATTACTTTAGAGAAACGGCACCAGCTGTGACCAATTATTACTTTAGAGAAACAGTTGGCCGGGAACAGTGGCTCATGCCTGTAATCCCAGCACTTTGGGAGGCTGAGAAGGGCAGATCACCTGAGGCCAGGAGTTCAAGACCAGCCTGGCCAACATAGTGACACCTCCTCCCACCATCTCTACTAAAAATGCAAAAATTAGCCGGGCTTGGTGGTGCGGGCCTGTAGTTCCAGCTACTTGGGAGGCTGAGGCAGGAAAGTCGCTTGAACCCAGGAGGCAGAGGTTTTAGTGAGACGAGATCATGCCATTGCACTCCAGCCCGGGTGACAGAGCAAAACTCTGTGTCAAAAAAAAAAAAAAAAAAGAGAGAAACACTTAACAACCTCCTGACAATCACCTGATGGTCTCCTAACACTCCTGGTGTATGTGTTATGTGTTGGTGGGGAGCCCTCTCCTGCCCTGCTCATACCTGACTAGCTACCTAATGTAACAATTGGACTTAATAAGATTCCACTGACTGACTGGGCGCAGTGGCTCCCATCTGTAATCCCAACTCTTGGGGAGGCCAAAGCAGGTGGATCACTTGAAGTCAGCAGTTCGAAACCAGTCTGGCCAACATGGTGAAACCCTGTCCCTCCTAAAAATACAAAAATTAGCCGGGCGTGGTGGCACGAGCCTGTAATCCCAGCTACTTGGGAGGCTGAGGCAGGAGAATTGCTTGAACCCGGGAGGCAAAGGCTGCAGTGAGCTGAGATCCTGCCACTGCACTCCAGCCTAGGTGACAAAGCCAGTGAGACCCTGTCAAAAAAAAAAAAAAAAAAAAGTACCAATTATGCTATGGTTTTGGGCTGGGAACAACTCTATTTCCCCAGGAACTAGGGGATCTTGCTCCTTTTCCTGTTCTGATTCAAATGGAATGCCAGTGTGCAACTCCTAGGATTTGCTGCCATCTTCAAGATGTCAGGTCTTAAATCTGGACAAGGAAGCTACACCACGCTTTTGGAACCAGGCATATAATCCAGGATTGCTCAGATTGGCAGAGGAGTGCTTTTGGTGTTCCCAAGGTCACCTAGATTTTCTCCTGTGTTATTCTCTAGGAATGCTATTAATTTACATTTTACATTTAGGTCTATGATCCATTTTGAAATAATTTTTGTGAAGGATGTAAGATCTGTGTCTAGATTAGTTTTTTTGTTATATGTATGTCCAATCGTTCTGGCACAATTTGTTGAAAAATACTGTGCTTTTTCCATTGAATTGCCTCTCCTCCTTTGTCAGAGATCAGTTGACTGTATGTGTGTGGATCTATTTCCTAGCTCTCTATTCTATTCCATTGAGGTATTTGTCTTATTGCACAGATTGGAATTTCAGGGGAATTGTTGGACAATCTGTCTCAGGCGACAAAGGCAGAGCTGTTGGATCCCCAGCTAATTATTGACTTGGCTCACAGAAAAGACGTTGGATTATTTGTACAGTTTTACTCCATCATCTGCTGTCACTTAAGCCCAGATGACACCAAGTCCATCTGAAGTGTTCATTCAGGCAAGTGTGGTTCTGAAATGGTGTGAAAGACCACTGACACAAAACCTCTCTTCTGGGAAACAGTTTGAATAATTTTTTTTTTTTTTTTGAGACAGAGTCTCACTCTGTCGCGCAGGCTGGAGTGCAGTGGCATGATCTCGGCTCACTGCAACTTCTGCTTCCCGGGTTCAAGCGATTCTCCTGGAGGTGTGCGCAGCAGCAGTAGGGGGTCCCCAGCTAATCGCCAGAAGTAGCAGTTGCTAGAGAAGCATTCTGCCCGCTTCACTATGGCGGCGCTTCCTCCAGACTCCTGGCAGCCACCCAGTGTTTACTTGGAGACCAGCATGGGAATAATTGTACTGGAGCTGTATTGGAGGCAGGCTCCAAAGACCTGTAAGAACTGCTGAGATGGCTCGTTGAGGTTACTAAGCGCTGGAATTACAGGCGTGAGCCACCGCGCCCGGCCACAGAAGAGAGGGTTTTGTTTGTATTTGGTGGGGTTCTCTCGGGGGGTACCGAGGCTGAGGACTGGCGGATCGAGGCAGGTGGATCACTTGAGGTCAGGAGTTCGAGAGGAGCCTGGCCAACATTGTGAAACCCTGTCTCTAGTAAAAACACAAAAATTAGCCAGGCAAAAAATTAGCCGGGCATGATGGTGCTTGTCTGTAATCCCAGCTACATCTGTAATCCCAGCTACTCAGGAAGCTGAGGCGGGAGAATTGCTTGACCTGGAAGTCAGAGGTTGCAGTGAGCTGAGATCGTGCGACTACACTCCCGTGAGGGAGCAGCCTAGGGACTAAGGCCCGCTGGCCCCGCGAAGTCAGCCAGGCCCGCATCATCCCCCAGTTACCTGCAGAGGGCGCCGCACACACGGAGAGGCCGAGACGCCGAGGCCATCTAAGCTTCTGGGAAGGGGGTCCCAAAGGGAGCCCGCGGAGCTGGATGGAGTTCAGAGGGCTTGGAAGGAAGAGGTGAGGACAGCTGAAAAGGAAACGCAAATTAAAAGAAGGGAACGAAGGCTGGGCGCGGTGGCTCACGCCTGTAATCTCAGCACTTTGGGAGGCCAAGGCGGGCGGATCGCTTGAGGTCAAGAATTGGAGACCATCCTGGCCAACGTGGTGAAGCCCCGTCTCTACTAAAAATACAAAAAAATTAGCCAGGCGTGGTGGCGGGTGCCTGTCATCCCAGCTACTCCGGAGGCTGAGGTGGGAGGATCGCTTGAGTCCGGGAGGTGGAGGTTGCAGTGAGCCGAGATCGCGCCACTGCACTTCAGGCTGGGCGACAGAGCGAGACCTAGTCTCAAAAAATGATAAGGAAAAGACAGAAGGGATGGTGGGGGCGGGGAGGGGGACGGTTCTTGAAACGATCCGAGAGGGGACCGCAGCACCTGTTACGCCCCGGAACCTCCTCATCTACAGAATGGACGCAGTCCACAGCGCTTGCTGCGGAAGCGCTGGAGCGCCGGTTCACGGGACACGGAACCATTGGCTAAGGGGGCGCTGGGAACGTGGAAGGTGCTCTATGCTGGGGCACTGCAATGGGCAGTAGGGTTGGAGTCAAATCTGGGTTGAAGTCCAACATAGGTTGAAGTCCTGGCTGCCACCTGACCTCTGCGCCTCAGTTTGCTCATCAGTAAAATGGGGTTAAGGAGGCTGCCTCGCCCAGCTCCATGGAGCCGGTGGTGATGAAGGTCCTGGAGAAGCTGAATTCAGAACCCGAGCTTTGGGCGGCGGAGCCGGATCGGGCGCGGTGGGCGCGGCCTCCAGGAGGCCGGCACCAGGGGGAGCGGCGGGGCCCGGACATACCCAGCCAGGAGGAGGAGGAGGCCGAACCTGCGCCGACTCCGCAGATGCCGCTCGGGTCTTCGTTGTCCCTCCGGGCGCCCGCCCTGGGGTCCTCCATCACCCGCCATCACCTGGGCGCGGGGAAGCTTGCGGGAGGGGAGGCGGGGCTT
>NW_012111919.1:1377176-1388699 GCF_000951035.1 Colobus angolensis palliatus | reverse complement strand
TTGCGGCCGGGCTGGCCGGCCTGCGCTGGAGCATGGGCGCCTTCCCGCTCGACCTCATCGTCAGCCGCTGCCGCCTGCCCACGCTTGCCTGCCTTGGGCCAGGTACCGGGGTCACTGGAGATGGGGACCGGGGTCCGCGGGGAAATGGTGGGCTCTCCAGGCAGGGGCCAGCGGGATCGTGAGGAGGGTGCGGCGCCCGCGTCCTCCTGGCTCCCCGGTGTGGGCCCCGAGCGCTTCCTGGCGCGCCTCCCGGGAGACGCGGGGCCCACTGGCCAGGTCCGCCTCCTGGGCCCCGCGGACAAGCACAGGCACAGACACCGGGGACAGGGCCGGGACAGTCTTCCCGCCCAGTTGGAGTCCGGAAAGGGGCCGAGCCCCTGCTCCCGCCCCGTCGGTGCCCCCTTTACCCCGCTGCCCCTGGGACCCCGTCCCGGCCGCGCCCCGTCAATCCCTTTGTCCCCGGCCTCTCACCTCTGTCTTCCCTTATCTCTGGGACCCGGACTCTGTCTTCCCCCTACTGCCACCCCCAGCCCTGCTCCGCCCCTCTGGGGACCCTTCTTGCACCTCCTTTCGCTTCCTCAGGAGCAGTTTCGGTCCTGGGGCGGGCAGGCCACCTTCGGGAGAGGCTCGCGGGAGCCGGGTCTGCCGCCCGGCGTGACCCCCAAACCCCCGGCCCTCCCCCGAATCTTGTCCCACTTCTTAATAGGATCTGGGGCCCCCAGCCGCTCGGCTGATGGAACCACTCATGGGGGCCCGAGAAGGTACCCCCGGGGGCTGCGTGGAGCGAGGGAACCGTTTCGGGGGAGGGGGGTGCTGCTTGGTTGGGGGATGGGCGGTAGCCGGGGCTGGCAGCCAGGCCGGGGGTTTTGTGTGTGAGAAGAATAGGGGTTTGGCCCGCGTTGGCATACTCGCTTCCCTGAATGCTAATGGGGCCCGCGGGCGCAGGCTCCTCTCCTCCCCTCGGGGGCCCGGCAGCCCCTCCTCCGCGGCGGCCAGGAGTGGGCACAGTGGGCGTCAGCTGTCCCGGGAGCAGGCTCATGGGGGAGCATCGGCGCCCTGGCCGCCGGGCAGGCCAGCGTCTGTTTCTCTGGCACGGGGCAGAGTGGTCAGAGTGTGGTACTGTGTCCGCCTGTGAATGGGGGATGCCGCCTTGGGGTCTTCTGGCCACTTCCCACACATCCTTTTTGGCATCTCCCGTTTCTGGGCAGCTTTTCTGAGCTCCTCGGTCTGGGTACGGCCTCCTTTGGTCTCCCCTGCCACCTCGTGCCAACCCTGGCTTGTCTCCTACTGTGCACCTCATTATAATGGCCAGCCAGTTTATTGTCTTTCCACCTGGCTGTGGGCTCCTTGAGACCGGGCATCCTTGCCCAATAAAGATTATGGATTGAATGAATGAATGAATGGATGGGTGAGTGAAAGAACAACGGGTGTGATGGCCCAGCTGTGTGTTGCGTGTGACAGTGTGTGGCTATGGCTGGGCCACCATCAGGGTGTGAATGTCTGGTCAGAATTTTATGGCTTGAAGGGTAGGTCCCTGTGTACCTGTGCACTTGGGAGGGGCCCCTTGGCTGGAGACTGAGTTATGTCGTTTGGGTGACAAGCATCTGTCACTGTGGGCTATTGTGGTTCAGCTGTTGGTGGTCATGAGCCATGGTTACTGGTGTGTGCCCATGTGGCTGTGGAAGACGGGGCTGAGACCCAGCACAGCTCTCAGAGTTGTTCTTGTGCCCCTGGAGGTGAGGAGGTGCAGAAGAAGGCTCAGACAACACCCCCAACACACACATAGTGGGGGCCAGGCCCTTCCTGAGCATCTTGAACTGCCCCCCACCCTGCCATACACACACACACACACACACACATCCACCCACCCCACATGTACACACTTTATGGACCCCCCAGCCATCAGAGTAAACCATTTCCCATTTGATTCGCAGAAATTTTGTAAGTTGTGCCTGAAGGTGCAAGGAAGGAGGTACTCCCCACCCCCACCCTCCCCACCAGTTGCAGCCAGGACATGGCCCCTTCTGCCTCCTGGAAGCTGGGCCGCCCCTCCTGCTCCCCTGGAAACCGTTGCTGGGGTTGGAGCCTCCAGGCCCAGACCCCTCCCAACTCCCAACACCTCTGCCCCAGAGCAGCTTTCCCCAGGCCCCAGGGCTGGGCCTCCCACTCCTGCCTTCTAAACCTGCTCTCTCAACCCCTCCAACCCTCAGCCATCACCCCTGTAATTGGGAGGATGAGGGGCGTGGGGAGGGGGTGTCAAGGAGCTGCTTCTCTGAGATGGGGTTGGCAGTTTCTGGGGACTTCCCCACTCTCCTTTGAGGTCCCCTGAACAAGGCAGTGGGTGGAAAGGAAGGGCTGCCCTTGGGAGAGCCAGTAATCAGCTGCTCTAAGCCCTGTCACTCTCCTGACCTGAGCAACCCGTGGCTCTGGGGGAGCTCTCATAGCTGGGACCTTATAAGGGACAGTCCCATCTGGGCCCTCTCCACTGCCCCAACAGGGCCCTTCTTGCAGGGCCTAGGCCCTGACTGGGAGGCTGAGGCCCAGCTCCAGCATCTCCTGCTCAATAAAGTCTCCCTTCGCCACTCCACCCCCAGCTGGAACCTGCTGCTCCCCAGACATGCTCCAGTCAGTGCCTCAAACTTGCCTAGTCTCTGGTACATCTCTGCCCACCTCCCCAGGGGCCTAAGGGCTCCTGGAGGGCAGGGGCTGTCTGGGCTTATCCATGGGGAACTCCCAGCCCCAGCTCAGGGCCAGAGACAGCAGGCATTCCAGCCACTGATGAACGAGGGGCCCTGTCAGGAGTCACAGCCCTGAGAGGCTCACAGCCAGCCCCACAGCCCCAGGCCCCAGCTGGCAGCCCGCCTGTCCCTTGAGCTTTGCTGACCTGGGCAGGGATTGTGGGGAGCTGTCCCTCAGGGGGGTGGTCTTGGTGAGGAGGTCACCCTGTCTGTTCTTTCTGCCCCTCCTAATGTCCTGTCTTCCTTTCCCTCCTCCTCTGTCCGCCTCTCCCCTCCCAGGGGAGTACGCTGAGGGCGTCAGTGAGCGAGACATCCTGCTCATCCACTCCTGCCGCCAGTGGACAACGGTGACAGCTCATACCCTGGAGGAGGGCCACTATGTCATCGGGCCCAAGATTGACATCCCCCTGCAGTACCCAGGTGTGCCCAGCCAGGAAAAGATGTCATAAAGCCTGCGGGGGGTGTAGGCAGGAGGGGCTGGGGTCAGGGGTAGGGGGAACGCTGTGACTAGCGAGGCGGTGATTACGGTTAGGGTTGGAGTCAGGGCCTGGCAGTTTTCATTCTGTTCTGTGGAGCTCTGGGTTTCTGGCGAGGTGGCTCACAGGTTTTTTGATTCACATTTTATTTTAAAGTAGATTTGAAACTAATGATTAAAAAATACTCACACTCTAAAATTACTACGAATCAGAGCTTAACCCTAATCAGAGGCCTTCAGGGTACACCTTCAGCTGCCACACTTACCCTTGTTTGTGCAGACCCTCCAAGAGAACATGTCCTCCTAGGGCCTTTCCAGTCCTGTGCAACCAAACGCTGCAGAAACCAGCGAATGCCCAAGCTGATTGCATGGCTGCGCCTCTCCGCACTGATCCTGTTTTTCCCAGTTTTTGCATTAAACCTATTGTTTCCATTGGTTGACTTTATAAGTTAATGTTAAAAATTTTAGACTTTTAAAGATTATGCTAATGGACTACCTTGATTAGTTTTATAAGTGATGTTGACATATAATAAGAGTTTGTTTGGAGAAATGATTCTGTTACCAAAAAAGGAAGTACAGCCCCTTCATTTTATAGATGATGAAATGGAGGGCTTGGGGGAGGAGGTGACTTGCCCCTTGTCACACAACTAGGAAAAGAAGAGCATGGCCACATCCAGGTATCTCAACTGAGGGCCGGTGTCTGCTGCACCACACCAGGAGCATGTGGTTGCTGTCCCCTGTGTGGGAGGGATGGGATTCTGGTGGCCCCATCCCAGAGATGTCCCCGTGTGAGCCCCGGATCCCACAGCTGCCATGTGTTAAGCATGTGCTGCATTCCATATGCTGGGCCAAACATTTTTGCCATTTCATCCTCATGGCAACCTGATGAGAAAGTCTTATCAACTCCATTTAACTCATGCTCCGGGAGTTTCAGTGGCTTGCCCAGTGCCATGTTTTTTGTTTTTTGTTTTTGTTTTTAGAGATGGTCTCCTTATGTTGCCCAGGATGGTCTCAAACTCCTGGTCTCAATGAAGCCTCCTGCCTCAGCCTCCCAGAGTGCTGGGATTATAGGTGTGAGTCACTGCGCCAGGCCCAGTTCTGTGTGCGTGTGTGTTTTCTGTTGCTCAGGCTGGAGTGCAGAGGCGCCATCTTGGCTCACTGCCTCTGAGGTTCAAGCGATTCCCCTGCATCAGCCTACCAAGTAGCTGGGATTACAGGTGCCTGCCACCACGCTCGGCTAATTTTTGTATTTTTAGTAGAGACAGGGTTTCACCATGTTGGCCAGGCTCGTCTCAAACTCCTGACCTCAAGTGATCCAGCCGCCTTGGCCTCCCAAAGTGCTGGGATTACAGGTGTGAGCCACCAAACCCAGCCTAATTCTGTGTTTTTAATTGCTGTGCCCAGCTGCTCCTGACAACCCTCTCACCAAGGCTGGGAAGCCTTTGAGTTGGGAAGGCCCCATTGCTTCCTCACAGGTAGCCCTGCCCCCTCTGACCCTGGGTCTTCCTGAGCCAGGAGGACAGGACTGAGCCCTTTACAGAGGCTTCTGTCTTTTATAACCTGTGAAGTTGGTACCTGTGTACTCCATCCCCTAACCCTTTAAAAGATATGGAAACTCACTCAGATGTCTTTCTGACCTGGGGTTCTGTCTTGGGCTTGGAGCCCCCTGGGGGCCTGCTCAAGCTAGAAGTTTCCCAGCTTGGTTGGGGGAGGTCTCAGGTCTTCTTGGGATGAAAAAAGCAAAGGTTGCCTGAGCAGTGGCTGGTATATGTAATCCTAGTGCTTTAGTAGGCTGAGACAGGAGGATCCTTTGAGGCCAGGAGTTCCAGGCCAGTGTGGGCAACATAGCGAGAACGGTTCTCTGCAAACAAAACCAAAAACAAGCAAACAAACAAAGAAAACCCCAACAACAAATAAATTAGCTGGCATGGTGGCGCAGGCCTGTAGTCTGGCTACAGCGGAGGCTGAA
The DNA here is from genome assembly GCF_000951035.1 of Colobus angolensis palliatus. Classification (NCBI taxonomy): domain Eukaryota; kingdom Metazoa; phylum Chordata; class Mammalia; order Primates; family Cercopithecidae; genus Colobus; species Colobus angolensis. Next base: position 1,383,517 of record NW_012111919.1, on the reverse strand, counting down.
GCCAGGTGGGGGGGATCCCTTTAGTCCAGGAGGTTGAGGCTGCAGTGAGTTATGATGGTACCCCGACATTCCAGCATCTAAAATAAATAAATAAAAATTAAAAAGAGAAAGAAAGATTGGGAAAATCCCTCACTGAAAAAAACGTGACTTTAGGGACTTCATTTTGGTTGTGTCATTAAAACTCTGGGAACCCAAGGCACAGTCTCCCAGGGAACCGTGGGTGCGGGGGCTCCTAGCTCTTCCTCCCATCTCTCTGGCGCCCCTGCATGCCTGTGTCCGTTGGTGGTCTTGGGGGGCGCAGCCCCCGCCCCAGCCCCATCTTTTCGCGGGGCTGCTACTGTCCACCCGCACGGGGGAGGGGAGGCGGAGGCGGAGGCGGAGGCCCCTAGGAGGGCGAAGGCCGGCGGGTTAACGAGGAGGCGCTGAGTGCACGGCTGGGCTCCACGCTGATTTCTCCTAATGAATTAATAATGGCGCTGGGCGGGCGGGGGCGGCCGGCTGCAGGGCGGCCGGCTGCGGACCAGCGAGAGAGCCGCGAGGAAGGCCAGGGAGGGAGGAGGACGGCGCCCCGCGCGGGATGGGGCTGGGGGCACTGCCGGTGACTCGGTCTCCAGGCTGCGGCGCTCTGCTCTGGGAGTCAGGGAGACCTGGCCAGGCCCCGTACTGTCCCCCCTCCCAGCCCCCGCCCCCGGCCCCGGTCCCGGCGGGAGGGGCCAGGCGTCTTCCCTGAGCATGGGGCCACTTCCCCAGCGTTGGCCTTGTTTCCTGCTCAGCATTTGGCAGATGCGCCTCTGGCCAGCGGGATGTTTCCATTTTACAGATGGGAAATCCGAAGCCCAGAGAGATGAAATAATTTGCCTAAGGTCACACAGCTGGCTAGTGGCAGGGTGGGATTCAGCCAGATATGTCGCACTCCAAAGCCTGAGCTTTTACCCATGTTCTTTACTGAGTGTGTGCTGTGGGGAAGGCATGGAGAAGGGTGGTCAGCAAGCCCCTGCCACAGCCCAGGTGCTTGGGGCTGGAAGGGAGGAGTGAGGCAGCCATGTGTTCTGACGGCAAGGACAAGGAGGAGAGGCAGGTCAGGATGGGGCAGGTCCCTAGAGCCATGGGGGACATCAGGTCCCATATAGGGGGAGGCAGGAGAGGAAGCCGTCCCTGGGCTGGCGAGGAGGAAAAGGCTTCCAGGGTACAGAGCATCACTCCCTGGAGGGCTCCCTTCCTTCCTCCCGCAGTAATGACCGGCGCTGGGCTTCAGGCTGCCGCGGAGGGGATGGTGCTGGATGCCATGGTTACATCGATCTTCCCTGCCACATCCTCCCCCAGCTCCAGCCCTGACTTGGCTCCAAGTCTCCCCACAGGGGGCAGTGGGCATTGCTCCCTGCCTGGCTACTTGTGGTTGGGGCAGGGGCAGGGGTGGGGGGTTGTGTGTGGACTTGGGGGAGGAGGCAGGGGTGAGGGGAGTGGGGCTACTCAGTGCCTGCAGTTCCTGCTTCCCAAGTCCTAGATCCCTGCTTCTTGCCTGCCCTCGTCCACATTTTTCTGCTGTTGCCTTCTAGGGCTGTGGCACTTCAGAGGCCTTTTCCCAGGTGGGTCCCAGGGCAGGGAGGGCAGGCCTGGGGGCTCCCCCACCAGCATTCTCCTGGCCATTTCCCCTTGTTCTGGGCTGTCATTTCTCTCCCTGCTCAGTGATGATGCTTCAGGCCCTGCCCTCTGCTCCTCTTACGCTGCACCATGGGTGTCTTCATCTGGGTCTCTGGCTGGGTTTGGGGGTCCCCAGGAACCCCCGGCACTGCATACACAATTGTGCATGTGTTCATGCTAGGATCACAGTGTGGGCATTTTTCTGGGATGAACATTCCCAAAGTGTCAAGCCCCCTGCTCTTCCTCTTCCCTGAGCCATCTCACTTGCCTCACAGCCGAGGCTGCCACCTGTGGGCTGGTGACCTTCAGTCTGTTTCACTGGCCAGATGTCCCCAAGTTCTGCACACACACTGGTGGCACCCACCCTAGGAGCACCACCTGAAGGCCCCTTCCTTGGCCTCTCCAGGATCTGCCTGGGTCCCACAACATGTTCCTTCTGGGTTCCCAGTTTTAGTTAACAGCTCTGCCATCTCCTTTTCTTTTCTTTTTTTTTTTTTTTGAGACAGAGTCTCGCTCTGTTGTCCAGATTGGAGTGCAGTGGTGTGATCTTGGCTCACTGCAACCTCCGCCTTCCAAGTTCAAGCGATTCTCCTGCCTCAGCCTCCCAAGTAGCTGGGATTACAGGTGTGTGCCACCACACTCAGATAGGTTTTTGTATTTTTAGTAGAGATGAGGTTTCACCATGTTGGCCAGGCTGGTCTTGAACTGCTGACCTCAAGTGATCTGCCCACTTTGGCCTCTCAAAGTGCTGGGTTACAAGCGTGAGCCACCGTGCCTGGCCTGCCATCTCCATTTCTGACCAGGCTGGTGGCCTGAGTACATCATCCTGAATCCCTTCCTTCCCCAACTCCCCCTTATTCAGTCACCCAAGCCTGCTGGGTCTCCCTTCCCAGTGTCTCTTGGTCTGTTTCTGCTATTCCCTAGCTCTCCTCCAGAACCCCTTACTGGTTCGTTTACCTGACTGGTCTCCTGGTTATTTTAATAGAGCTGAACCTGGATCACGGTATTTCTTTGCTCGAAACACTCCAGTGGGTCTCATGTTGTACAGAATAAAGTCTTACCGCTTTAAGCAAGGCATTCAGAGCCTCTCAAATCCCAGTTGCTGTCTGCATCCCCTCCTGTCCTCCCTCTCCCTAAGTCCTTCCCTGCAGGCACGCACCATCTGGGGCAGGTGGTCTGATTTTGTGTCTCTGTGTCTTTGTTTACACCGTTTCTTCCACAGGAAATGCCCATTCTGTGAATTCCCTTTCATTCTTAAGGTGCAGCTCAGTGATCCTCTCAGACTCCGCCAGGCAGGTTTCTCCTACCCAGTCATCTTCTAACTCTTTTGTCACAAGTCTGTTGTAGCACTTATCACATCCCACCATCATTGAGTACTCATCATCTCACCCACTGTATCTGGATTTCTTTCAGGGCAGACTGTATTTTACACAGATTTGTACCCTGTGTGCAGCCTACCATAGTGTCTGACACATGGCGAGTGCTCCATCAATATCTGTGCAATGATTAAATGAATGAACTGTGACAGAAGCAACTACCAAGGGGGCTTCAGAAGCTAAAGAAGGCCCAGCACGGTGGCTCACACGTGTAATCCCAGCACTTTGGGAGACCATAGCTGGGGGATCGCTTGAGCCCAGGAGTTTGAGACCAGCCTGGGCAACATCATGAGACCTCATCTAAAAAGTTAGCCAGGCATGGTGGCACATGCCTGTGGTCCCAGCTACTTGAGAGGCTGAGGCAGGAGGATCCCTTGAGCCCAGGAGGTCGAAGCTGCAGTGAGTTGTGATCATACCACTGTACCCCACCCTGGGTGACAAAGCAAGACCCTGTCTCAAAAAACAAAAACACCCAGAGGCTAAAGAGTCACCTTGTCTTCTCTCGACTTGTTCCCTCACCTATTCACGGCTCTCTTCCTACTGTATAAAGCCCGAGAAAAGGCCATCCATCGGATGCCAGGGTGGCTCAGAGCTTGTCTTTGTGCTCCTGTGGGTATGCATATAAAAGGTGAGGTGAGATAGCTTACACAGGGATGTCCGCTTCACAGACTGGCAATCACTTCTGGAAAGTCTGTGTCTCCTAGGGGCATGTGCTGAGCTTGGCAAAGCACACAGCCCCAGACTGCAGGTTGGGAAGGCCTCCTCTCAGGGAGGTAGGTGGCTTTGCTGGGTTCAGGTCAGAGCCTCTGGGAGAGTAGGATTGGATATCAGAGCAGGGCAGGGTGTGGGAACACAGCTGGGGTCAGAGTGGCTCTCCCAGAGCCTTCAAGGGCTGGGCCAGGCCCTTGTTGGCCCAGTGCCACTTCCATGTGGATGAGCAGCCCAGGGCGAAGCACAGGATGCCAGATCCAGGTAGGGCCCACAGTCATCTGTCCCCACCCCCTCAGATGAGGACCCAGAGGCCCAGAGAGGGAAAGGAACTTGTCACGGCAAATCAGAGGTCAGGCTGGGACCGAGCAAGGAGCCAGCATCCTGGTACCACACTGATAGTTGATCAGAGGCCAGCTCTGTGTCCACATGTTTGGGGCTATTTGCAGTTGGGTTCTCTGGGCAGGCAGCCGCTAGCCTCACTGCATACCCACAGGCTCTCTATGGGGTGAGGGCTGGGCTGTAGATGCTAGGGATCTGTGCTCACCTTGCTGAAGCTGAGCCAGATGACCAGCCCCCTTCAGCCCATGCCAGTGAAAACCTGCCCTTTGGCCTTCCTTTGTTCCTGAGGGACTGGCTGAGATTATGGTAGCAGGGGACCACGAAGGCTCTTGGGATGCAGGCAGGCCCACTCCAGCAACTTTTGTCACCCACTATGCAGGGAAGTTCAAGCTCCTGGAACAGGCCCGGGATGTGCGGGAACCAGTGAGGTACTTCAGCAGCGTGGAGGAGGTGGCCAGTGTCTTCCCTGACCGCATCTTCGTGATGGAAGCCATCACCTTCAGCGTCAAGGTCAGTCACTCCATCACCAGGTGTGGTGTCCCCACACTACTCCTTGCCTCAGGGGCAACCCTGACCCTGGTTGGAAGGTTGCCCTCAGGATCCAAGAAGGAGAGTGGCTCCTGGGGACCCCTTAGGGGCCTTTGGCACAATTGAGCCATGTCAGAAGAGTGAGGAATAGGACCCACTGGGCTGAAGGACTTCCTGCGAAAGGTAGTGAAGAAGGAAGGGGTGTCTGGAAGGGTCATGTTCTGACTTGGAGACTTTTCAGGGCAACCTGTCCCTAGCTGCCCCAGCACCCACTTGTAGAGGTGGTGGTTGTGGTAAGCAGGCAGTGTAAATAGACTCCTGCTGTGGGGTGGGAGCAGTGGCTCATGCCTGTAATCCCAACACTTTGGGAGGCTAAGGAGGGAGGATCGATTGAGGCCAGAAGTTTGAGACCATCCTGGGCATTTCTTTAAGGGCAGACTGTATTTTACACAGATGGAGTTTACACATGGAGAGACCCTGTCTCTACAAAAAAAATGTTAAAAAATTAACTGGGCATGGTGGTGCACATCTCTAGTTCTAGCTACTTGGGAGGCTGAGGCAGGAGGACTGTTGCCAGGAGTTTGAGGCTGCACTGAGCTGTGAATGTGCCACTGCCCTCCAACCTGGGCGACAGAGCAAGACCCTGTCTCTAAAAAAAAAAAAACAAAAAAAAAAACAACTACAAACAGTCCCTGCTGTGTACAGATAGTGCTGTTCTGTTTACAAACCCTTTTCTTATCCATCAATTCATTTCTCTTCACATAGCCTTGTTGGATGGGCAGGGCATTATGATCGTGCAAATGGTAAATACAATGATGATAAAAGTCGCCATTTACTGTATACTTTAAAATATGTTGCTGATCCAAGTAGTGGGGAAGAAAAGAAAAATATGTTACTGCACATACAGTCTTTTTAATCCTACAGCAGTTCTTCGAAGTAAGAGTTATCAGATACGGTCGCTAAGGCGTGGAGGGGCAACTCATTTAAGGTGGCACAGCTGCTAGTCGTCTCTCCAGGATGAACGTGGATCTCTTGGCCTACAGCCCAATGCTTTCCATCTGGTCCGAGCCCCGGGGGAGCGGAAGAGGAAGGCTGTTTTCCCTTTCCAGTCTCTGGGAGCTGGCCGTGTGGCTTTCCCTGGGACCTGGCTAAGGCCCTGCCCTGTCTCTGGGATCTCCAGGTGGTGTCGGGCGAGTTCAGCGAGGACAGCGAGGTGTACAACTTCACGCTGCATGCGGGCGACGAGCTCACTCTTATGGGCCAGGCGGAGATCCTGTGCGCCAAGACCACCAAGGAGCGCTCGCGCTTCACCACCCTCCTGCGAAAGCTGGGCCGGGCCGGTGCGCTGACCGGGGTGGGAGGTGGCGGCCCGGCGAGCGCGGGGGCCGCGGGAGGCAGCGGCGGCGGGGGCGCCAGGCCGGTCAAAGGCAAGATGCCCTGCCTCATCTGCATGAACCACCGCACCAACGAGAGCCTGAGCCTGCCCTTCCAGTGCCAGGGCCGCTTCAGCACTCGCAGCCCGCTGGAGTTGCAGATGCAGGAGGGCGAACACACGGTGCGCGCCATCATCGAGCGCGTGCGGCTACCGGTGAACGTGCTGGTGCCCAGCCGGCCGCCGCGCAACCCCTACGACCTGCACCCGGTGCGGGAGGGTCACTGCTACAAGCTGGTTAGCATCATCTCCAAGACGGTGGTGCTGGGGCTGGCGCTGCGCCGCGAGGGCCCGGCGCCGCTGCACTTCCTGCT
>NW_012111919.1:1360180-1376821 GCF_000951035.1 Colobus angolensis palliatus | reverse complement strand
CTCCGCCCGCAGAGATCCCCTACGAGGAGCTGTGGGCGCACCAGGGGCCCGAGGGCCTCGCCCGGCCGCCCCCAGGACCCGACCTCATCTCCTTCGGGACCGCGGGACCGCCGCGTCGGGAGCCGGAGGCGCCGCCGCCTCCAGTCCCTCCCAAATCTGAGGCGGTGAGTGAGCGCGCTGGGGGCGGGTCCCGGGTCCAGCCAGGGCCCATGAGTAGGTGGCAGACGAGGTGGCAGGGTGGGGAAGGGGAGAAGGAAAGGGCAGAGCCATGCCAGGCAAGAGCATTTGTAGTAAGGGGCACTGGGGCGAACGGTGGCTTTGGGACACCCCAAAGTAGTAAGGGGAGCTGTGGGACAGAGATGCGTATAGATCCCCAGCCTCAGAGGATTTGAGAGAAGCCCCGAAACACTGTTACCCAGAAGGTTCCACAGAACAGGGGTCCTTTAAGTTGTTCCGTGAAAAGAAGTTTCCTTGGCGAAGTAAGCTTAGAGATGTGAGTGATTGCCAGCCCTTTTTCCCTCCTCCTCATGTCGGAGTCACAGAGCATTGGTATATTAAAAGCTCTGAGAAGTCCTGCACTAAGGAATCCTGTTTATCAGAACATTTTCTCCCTGCCCGTAACACCCGTCAGCATCCCATGGAGTCCTCTTTGGGGTACACGACCTGTAGGGAGGGGTGCAGGTGGCAGACGCTTCCTTCCCTCGGTCCCCTCGGTCTTCCTTTGTCCTCTGCTTTCTCTTTTTTTCCTTGAGGAGGGAGCACGTCTGCTTAACCTGCTTTGATCTACCTCTGTATTCTTTTTCTTAACATTCATGATGGGTTTCCGAGGAACACGAAGGAGGCTGTGCGTGCGTTGGGACAGGGTGTGGGTGCGTGAGATAGGCTGGGAAGGCTAGGAAGGGTTGGGTGGCTGGCTGACTGGATGAGCAGTTGGGGTGCAAGGCAGCCTACTGGCAAAGTGGGACAAGTGTCAGGCCCAGACAGCCCCTTTGCCCAGCTGCTTGGGAAGGGGAAGATAAGGAGCGCCAGCTGTTTGGAGTCACCGCCCTCTGCTTGTAGGTGAAGGAGGAGTGCCGCCTGCTCAACGCCCCTCCAGTGCCTCCCCGGGGTGGCAATGGCAGCGGCCGGCTCTCGGGCAGCCCCCTGGTTCCCCCTCGCTTCCCCAAGCTGCAGCCGGTACATTCCCCCAGCTCCAGCCTCTCCTACTACTCCTCTGGCCTCCAGGATGGGTGAGTCCCTGCCTCCCCTTGGTCCTCAGTTCTAAGGTAGATCGAGGCAGGGAAGGGTGAGGAGGGGGGACTATGGTGCTGAGGAAGAGAAACTCTTCAGGCCTGGGAAGTTCGAGGGTGCAGGTCCGTGTGCAGTGGCTGAGGGAGGGGCACCGGTGTCTGGGTGTCTTGGGACCTGGGGCCCAGTGGCCTGTTCTGCCCACTTCAGCTTCTTTCTCTCTTAAATGTTGAGGAACAGATGGGAACATTGCCCTGGTCCCCTCAAGGTGGGGACTTGCTGCAGGATAGAGGGACGAGAGCTCCTTGCTGTTTTGAAATATTTATTAGGTTCAGGCTGGGCACGGTGGCTCATGCCTGTAATCTCAGCACTTTGGGAGGCCGAGCTGGGTGAATCACTTGAGGTCAGGAGTTCAAGACCAGCCTGGCTAACATGGTGAAACTCCATGTCTTCTAAAATACAAAAATTAGCCAGGCGTCATGGCACGTGCCTATAATCCCAGCTACTCTGGAGGCTGAAGCAGGAGAATCGATTGAACCTGGGAGGCGGAGGTTGCAGTGTGCCGAGACTGCACCACTGCACTCCAGCCTGGGCGACAGAGCGAGACTCCATCTTAAAAGAAAAAAAAAAGAAGACATTTTTATTAAGTTCAGTTTCGTTTGGTTTTTCCCCTATGTTTTCTGACCTGGGCTGGGGGATGCTGGAAGGAAGAACAGGGCCATTCCGGGGGGTCTCAGACTGGGGCTGGGGTGCAGGCCCGTGTTGCTGAGGGCATGGTGGTGCTTGGCTGCACTGCATGTGTGACCCTGTCATGTTCCTTCTCGCTCAGCCTCACCTGTCCTGTGTGTGTGTGTCTGTCTCTGTCCACAGGGCGGGTTCCCGCAGTGGCAGTGGCTCCCCGTCACCGGACACGTACTCCCTCTATTGCTACCCATGCACCTGGGGAGACTGCAAGGTGGGCGAATCCTCTAGCCGCCCAGCCTCCGGACCCCTACCCTCAACCACACAGCCCAGCCAGGCCTCCCGGGCGCTCACAGAGCCTCTGAGCGTTCGAGCCGCCTCCCTTCTAGGGGCTGACACCCCTGTTAAGACCTACCACAGCTGCCCCCCTCTGTTCAAGCCCTCACACCCCCAGAAGCGCTTTGCTCCATTCGGAGCTCTCAACCCTTTTTCCGGGCCTGCCTACCCCTCAGGCCCTTCAGCGGCCTCCTCTTCTGGCCCCACAACCACCTCGGGTCCTGTGGCTACCTCTGGCCCTGCGTATTCCCCAGGCCCGGCCTCGCCAGGCCAGGCCTATTCAGCTGCTCCCCCCTCCTCCTGCGCCCCCTCCTCCTCCTCCTCTTCTGAATGGCAGGAACCAGCCCTGGAGCCCTTCGATCCCTTTGACCTGGGGCAGGGCAGTTCTCCAGAGCCTGAGCTGCTGCGTTCTCAGGAGCCCAGAGCAGTGGGGACACCTGGGCCTGGACCCCGCCTTTCCCCACTTGGCCCCCCCAAGGCCTTTGAGCCTGAAGGTTTGGTGCTGCGCCAGGTCCCCACCCCACTGTCACCAGCTGCTCTGCAGGGACCTGAGGCAGGAGGAGGACGACTTTTTCTAACCCAAGGGCGCCTGGAAGGGCCTCCTGCCAGTCCCCGGGATGGAGCCACAGGCTTTGGAGTCCGGGATGCCTCCTCCTGGCAGCCCCCTGCTGACCTGTCTGCGCTCTCCCTGGAGGAGGTCTCTCGCAGTCTGCGTTTTATCGGGCTCTCAGAGGATGTCGTGAGCTTCTTTGCCCGAGAACGCATCGATGGTAGCATCTTCGTGCAGCTCAGTGAGGACATCCTGGCCGATGACTTCCACCTCACCAAGCTGCAGGTCAAGAAGATCATGCAGTTCATCAAAGGCTGGAGGCCCAAGATCTGAACTGCCCAGCTGGAGCTGCACAGCTGGAATGCTGGCATGGGGGCCCTAGGGACAGCACTTGGGAGGAGCAGGTGCTGCCTGCAGGGAGGATCGATGTCGAGACAGACTGCTCGGCAGCCACTGGGTGGAACCAGGGGAGATGCAAGTGGAAATGTGATCCTCTGGGCTCAGACCGCTGCACGGGACAACTTGCCTTTGAGTGTGCGGAATACATGGGAAAGGGGCTGGGGGCACCACTGTGTACCTGGGCCCAGTAAGGCATTTGCTGTGATTCCCACAACGGGGTCAAAAGCTGGCCTTCAGGGCGACCTAACACCTCCTCATGCCCTGCTATAGACCTTCACAAATGACTTCCACTGCTCAAGCCTGTAGGCTCTGTTTAGAGACAAGATGGCCGGTAATTTAAGCACAAATTTCCCAAGTGCCCACTCTCCTTTGTGCTCTGTGGGCTTTTGGCCTAAAGCTGTCCCAGAGTGAGGGTGTAGATGTCTGTGTCTCTGGGATGCCTTTCTTTTCCCCCTCTGCTCCACTGCGGTTGGGGTGGGGGAGGGGCTGGCCCTGCACACAGGTGAGTCGTGTACAAGCCTAAGCCATGGCACCTCAGAAGCTCCACCAGTGGGTCCTGGTTCATGGGTGACGACTTTGGAAGAGCACAGCTCTGCTACTGACCCGACCCACTTACCTAGTTAGGAAGCCAGACACTGCCCAGATGGCTCTAGCACCCTGGCTTCCCCTCTGACTTAACTGCAACTAGTTATCCATCCATCAGGTGGGGTTCAGTCTCAGAATACTGTCTCCGTGGAAGAGCAGGTCGATTTAGGTCAGCTTCTCCTTGATTCTAGAAACAAGTGGTACTCAGCCACCCCCAATTCTGCCAATCTCTTGCTCCCATCATTTGGCTCTGACAATATGATTTTTGGTGTTTTTCCCTGGTTTCCTGTCACTGGCACAGGAGGGTACACTTGGGAGAGCGTGGTCCTGGAGCTCAGTCCTGCACTTGTTCACGTGCTTCAGAGCAGGTCTTTGTGCCCTTGAATCTCAAACATGGGGATCCGCTTGGTACCCAGAGCTCTGGTCATTGTGTCCAACCACACACCCCACCCTACCCCTGTGCCCTCCATCTCACCCAGAACCACAGGGTGCCCACTAGTGTCAGGGTCCAAGGTGCCAGCCTTCTCTTCTGCCTTACCTAGTCTACCTATTTATTTCCTCTACTTTTTATCTTAAGAGTAGCCAAGCCATGCTGGTGCCCATACTCCAAGCAGGCTGCCTCAGCTCAGAGACGTGGTGAGAGAGTAGAGCACAAAACCTGTGATGTGGGGACATTTGGTTTTCTTGCAGATCATTTAAAGAATCCTCAAGGACTAGTGAAATAAATGCTAGACTGCTGAAGACTAGTACAAGTGGCATTCTGGGTGCCAGCTGCTTTCTTCTTTTGAAAACAAGGCCATGGGGACCCATGGGCACAGTGTAAATGCCTTCAGGCAGGAGAGGACTGATGGAGGAATGATGTGTGCGTGTGGCCATTCCCATGTCTGTGGAGGAGGCTGGTGGCAGCCTTCATTCCCTTCTGCAAGGCCCTTGCCAGCCCCTCCCTACCCTACCAGAACCCCTCCAGCTCCCACTAGTTTCAACATAATTCACAACTACCTGGTGTTACTGAAGGGAAAGACCCAGGCTCAAAGCTGAATGCCACCAGCCAGGGCCCAAGCTTAGCTTCCTGCATTGGCAGAATGCCAGCCTCAGGCTCTCAGACCAAATTTGGAAGCCTGTGCAAGGCTTTGGTGCAAGGAATCAGCCCCCTACTCTGGTCATCTGAAAACCCCAAGTCAGAGGTGACTTGGTTTTAGGGTCTGGCTTCCTAGTGACCAAGCAGAGCCAGAGCTGATCTCTCTGCCTGCCAGTTCCAGCTACAGAGCTGGGACCAGGGACATATTTGAAGTAACAACTAGAGCAGAGGCAGGAGTAACTGGTAATATCTGACAGTTTAGAATGCAGAATGTGATGGGACTGGAATTACGATTCCACACACACACAGTGTGGATCCTTCTGCCAGACCCAGTCAGCCCCAGCGCTGTTTACCCAGACTGGGCACTGCTTCTGCCGGAACATGAGTGTAGGAACTTTCCACCCCAGGGGGCGGGGTGGGGAGGGGCTGAAGCTATGGGGGAGTGCAGGTGCTGTGGGGGTCAGCGCTCCTCATGCCGCTCCCATACTGCCCGATTGCCGCGCAGGCATTTCTGGGGCTGGCCAGGATCACTGAACATCAAGGGAAATGTCGGCGCCTGTGCTTAGCACCAGCGTTCCCACAGCCATCCCAAGAAGCACCTATGAAGGAGGCACACCCAGAAAAGAAATGGGTAAGATCACACAATGAGGAAGCCCAGGCTGGGGAAAGAGCTTTAATATCCTGATACACTGTGGTGAGCAGAAGCCCAGGCAAGGCATCTACACAGACAGGTGTGTGTGGTTGAGCCCACCAGGTCCCACTTTCTCTCATCCCAGTCCCTCCCTAAGGTGCTGCCTAGAATTCACACACATTCTTACTCTCAAAGCACAGGGCTTTCTTCCAGATTGCTTTTTGGAGGAGGTGTTTAAACCAGAAGGGCAAAGACACTGACACAGAGTTTGGTTTTTATTGTTATGTGTTTGGCTGGGTGCAGAATTGTCCTCACCACCCCTGGCCACCCTGGACTCTTGGGAGGAACAGGCAGAGAGGTGGCTCCAGATGGCTCTTGGCTGCCACTCTAGGCCTTGGGGCTTATACAATGAGCACAGTGGGCTCTAGCTTCCAACAGGAAGTGGAGACTAATTCACAGTCACACTTCACCAGGAGGGAGAGATGGTCTTGGCTGAAGGCACTTTAATCAGGGAGCAACCCCTGTGCCGGATTTTGTCTTCTTTCTCTCGTTACTCTGATAAATCTAGACCACTCTGTTGGAGAACCCGCACTGCCGGCAGCTGGAGTTAGTGCACTGACTGAGCAAGGCGTGAGGCCTGCTCACTGGTAGAACTTCTTGTTGGGGCTGTTAGCATGGTCAGCTAGCAGCTGGCATGGGGTGAACTGTTTTCCATAGGCAGCTTCATACTTCTTGAGCCGGTCCACTATCTTCTGGGCGCCATACAGATCCACAAAGCGGAAAGGCCCTGAATAGAGAAAGAGGACTTCGTTGAAGGAGATGCAACACGGGCTCCAGGATAAAGTGAGCTACTTTCCCAACCTGCGAGACCAACCTCCAAGACAAGGCGGGAAGCCAAGCCCAAAGACGGCTCCGATGTCTCCCTCTGCAGGTGTGGCCAAGATCCCCTCTTGCAGGCACATGACTGCCTCATTCACAAATCTTGTCACCAAGCGGAACTGGATGTCTTCGTCTGAGGAGCTGCCAAGAGAGAGATGTTTAGGTAGAAGAAGAGAAAAAGGAGAGGAAAGCCAGAGCCACAGATGCAGCATGGAAGTCGGGATGGGTGTATGGGGAGCTCTGTGGGCCGGTTGGTGCTGACCCTCAGAGAAGATGCTGCCTGGGTGGGCCAAACTTTCCCACGGAAAAAGTGGAGAGTAACTTGCCCTAATTAACATGAAACTGAGCACCTAGAAAAGGGCCTGGTGCCGAGATAATCAGTATCTCTTTGGCATCAGCAACAGTCAGCTGCTCACAAATGCCAATAAAGATCTGGGAGGGTGAAGGGGCCAAGGAGACTCTGTCCTTCCAGCAGCTCTCTGGGACCTTGCCAGAGAAGGCTGGAGCAGGGAGGGCTTCACCAGACGTGGCCTGGTTCTCACCTCGATGCCAGGCAGAGACCAAGGCAGCACGTGTGAGGGCCTTCCACTTGGAAAGCTACCATGCTAGCATCAGGAGTGGTCCTCCTGTTCAGGTATGGTGGTCACAAAGAAAATGGAAGAGGACACCATGGCACGTGTATACCTAAGTAACCTGCATATGTATCCCAGAACTTAAAGTATTAAAAAAAAAAAAAAAGAAAGAAAGAAAATGGAAGAGGGGCTGGGAAGCTTTGGGCTGTCAGAGAAAGTCTATTTTCAGGCATTAGCCACTCAAATGGACTTACACTTCAGAGTTAGGAGGCAGCTTCAGACTCGCTAAAATACTATCCATGTCAGAATTCAAATCCTTCCTCTTCACACCCTCCTGATAGATGTAAAAGCCCTTCCCAGACTTGCGACCTAAAAGAGGCAAGAAAAGGGAGTGTTACTATTCCTTCTCAGAACCCTGGCCTGGCCAGGCATGGTGGTTCATACCTGTAATCCCAGCACTTTGGGAGGCCGAGGTGGGTGGACCATTTGAGGTGAGGAGTTTGAGACCAGCCTGGCCAACATGGTGAAACCCCATCTCTACTAAAAATACAAAAATTAGCCAGGCGTGGTGGGCGCCTATAATCCAGGCTACTCGGAAGGCTGAGGCAGGAGAATCACTTGAACCTGGGAGGTGGAGCTTGCAGTGAGACGAGATCATGCCACTGCACTCCAGCCTGGGTCACAGAGTGAGACTGTCTCAAAAAACAAAAACAAAAACAAAAAAACAACCCTGGCCTGAGAATTCTTGTCTCTGTTGGTCTATTATAAAGCTCTGGCCTCTTCTGAATTCCTGAATTTGTATGTCTAGCTAACCCTAGCAAATTAGTCTTTGTCAGAAGAGTGGGCAAAGAAAGATCATCTTGTGACCTGGATCCTGGGCATCTGTGTACCTGGATGAGAAACGCCACCTGGGTGAGTTTAACATCCCGATATGCAACACCAGGCCCTAGGACACCCAGGCTGGAATGCTGATTTTGCTATTTTGCCAAGAAAGTCCCCTCTCTGTGGGCCTCAACTGTATACTGTGTATTGTGAGCTTATACTTTCTCCCCACAGGTGGCCAGACAACATGGTAAAGCCCGGATGCAGAGCTTGCTTCTGCACTATCGCAGATTTCGTCTCGGGGGATAAAATGTTTGTCCATCTGGCGTAACTTGGACCAGGTGATGCTAGAGCCCCAGAAGGGTAGAACTCTGCCTTTTGTCCATAGTCTATAGTCCTGGCCCTTAGAAGGTTCACAGGGCTTTTTTCTTCTCTCTTTTTTTTTTTTTTTTTTTATATATAAAGGAAGGGGCCTCGCCATGTTGCCCAGGCTGGCCTCAAACTCCTGGGCTCAAGCGATCCTCCCACCTCAGCCTCCTAAGCAGCTAAGACCATAAGTGGTTGCTACTGCACCTGACTCATGAAATCATTTTTGAAATCTCCAATGACAAGGGCTCTGTGTTTAGAAAACTTTCTTCCAGGAGGGCTTCTGTAACTCTTTGGTCTCAGGAACTGCTCAGAACTTTGTAACTAGTGGTGCTAGTTATGTTTCCTTGAGGCTACTCACCTAGGAAGCCCTTGGACACCATCTGTGTCAACAGTTCTGGGTTTCCGCCTCCAAACCGCTCCCCAAAGACTTTGCCCAGATCTTCCGCCACATGTTTTGCTACATCCACGCCAACTTCATCCACCAGTGTGGCGGCACCCACAGGAAAGCCAAAACTTGTGGTCAGGGAATCCAGCTTCTTCGGGTCAACTCCTTCCTGAACAGGAAGCGAAGCAGGGACCTCTGGGGAAGGGCAGCCCAAATCCCCCCAAAGGGCTCCCTGTACTGGCTCCAAACACTGCCTTGTGTAAAACCCACTTCTGAGTGTCACCTGACCAGGCCCAGGACTGGTGCTATTTCATTCAGGGAAGCACAAAGAAGTTTGGGGCCACAAGTGGAAAGTCTGAGCCTTCTCTAATCTACAGCACTTTAAGGACGTTTAGAGATGACTAAATTCTTCATTTTCTTGTTTGCATTTCTGAATCTCAATAATAAGGAGATTCCACGACAGATGGCTGAGTGTGTCATGGCCAACAGAAGAAACATCATTAAAGAGCAGCACTCAGAGCCCTGTGATTTTAATCCCCGAGTCTGGTTAGGTGCCCAGAGAGGAGGATCCCTCTCCTTTCCTGCCAGAATGACCTCGACGGCTACTAGAGGGTTCTGTGTGCTGCAGAAACAGATGCAGCACCAGTTGAACCACGCAGGCCCTGTTCTGGATGGTCCTTTCCTCAGAGAGGTGCAGAAACAGCATAGAAGACATGCTGTGGGGGGCCTTTAGCTTGCTGGAACAGTGAGGAGGCTGTGGGGCAGAGGGAAAGCTCTGCCCCTTTCAATGCAGTATGAGCCCAACTTCCGACTGCTGTGCAGAGAGGGGGCACCAGGGACCTTCCTAGACAAGAGCAGGAGTTGGTATATTAGAAGGAAGCTTGGTCCTTGTCTTGACATTATGAGTTTTGGAGTGACTGAAGGAGTGGACGATGCCTCAAACACTCTGGAGAGCAATACCAACCTGGAGGATTCGGATGACTTCAGACATCATGGGCGCAAGACACCTAGTAGTATAGAAGCCAGGTCCATCCTGCCAAGGGAGAGAACATGAGCTCACTGGCCCTGCTGCTGGAACTGAAACACTCTACCTTTCCCAGGGTCACTTCAAAGTCATTTGAAAGTCACTGTAAAACTTAAGGTGACTTAAAATCTCAATCAGAATCCTTAAAAATGAAATTGCAGGGGAAGCCATACTAGGGGTAGCCTGGCTTGAATCAAACAGTACAGCAGATAGTTTCATGGTCACCTTCAAGGTCTGGGATGGCTGGGAGAACCCTGCCACACCCTAGAGACTCCCCACTCCCACCTTGACTCAGTGGGACAGTCAATGCCACCGTCCGTCCTGGAGACAACCCGGGGAAAATCATATCAAAATCTGGTCATTTGCCCCAGAATATTTATAAACAAGCCTGGAGGTAAAAGGAATCTTATTAGAACTTTTCAAACTCTACAGCTCTGTTACACAGCCCCTTACCTTAACCACAATGATGACCTTCCCCTGCTTGAGACCGACTGCTATAGCTGAAGCACTGGTGTCTCTGGAAGTTTTCTCAGTCGTGATAATCTCCAGCAGCTGCATCTTGTCCACGGGAGAGAAGTAGTGCATGCCGATCACCTGGCAAGGGGAACCAAAAGCCAACAGATTGGAGAATGCGGTTGAGGAATCTAGAGCATTCCTTCTCTGTTAGGAAAACGCTAGAAAGAAAGGTGGCTGTGATACAGGAATACTGCTTGACATAGCTGAGTGGTTTGGTTCCATGGATCTTTGATAAAAGTTTAGTATGCTTAGGGAGAGCATATTGGAATCCTCCTCTTCTATTTGCTTCTAAGGTTTTTCACTACAGACATCAGATCCTCCCACAATCAGTGCCAAAACCACAGCTCGAGGCCAAACTAGATTTATTGGGGAACAACGGATGAAGGTTCCACTTATATTAATGATACTGATGGGTTAGATAAGAGAATCCATTTTTTGGGGAGGGGGCGGGGCAGGCAGAAGAATTGTGTTGGGCTGTCAGAGATACATTTGCATTTTACACAGATGGGTCTCACCACCAGGATACTAGATTTAACTAACACTCCTCAACAATCAGATGCATTTAAGACTCATTAAACCAGCAGTTCTCCACGTGTAGCACCCGGGCCCAACAAGCACTGTCGTCACCTGGGAGCGTTAGGCGTGCATGTTCTCAGAAACTCCATGGGTGGGGCCCAGATTTGTTTTAATAATCCCTCCTGGTGATTCTGATGCGTGCTAAAGTTTCAGAGAACCCCCTCATTGAGCTAACAGTTACACCGTCTTCACAACAGAACTGTGGTGAAAGAAGTCTAATTCATTTATTTATAGTTTTGCTTTCTCCCTCTCACTTGAGCTATAAGGTACAAGTCATATCTATAATTTTTGGCTGCTCATTATCTACCTGCTGTTCAATACATTTACCACTTATTCGTTACATTTAATCCATTACAACCCTGTGAACTGGTCAGCCTAATTATCTAGATGAGGAAAAAAGGTATCAAGAGGTTGGCAGTTCAGAGTCAGTCAGCATATGACAGGGTGGGATTCCATTACAGGTCTGTCTGTCTCCAATGCCATTACGTAACACACAGATCAATTAAATGTTATGTAAACTTATCAATCCGAAAGTTGTTTCTAACCCCTACAGTGTTCTTTTAGTTACGTCTGAAATACTTAGGACCTGATTCAGACTCAGTACTCCTGAGCAAAAGAATTAGCCTTTATTGACATAGAATTTCTATATAATAAAATGCACAGATCTTGAAAGTGTTCACATCGATGAGTTCTGACAACTGTATATACATCCATATAATCACTACCCCACGCAAAATACATTTACCAATGCATCCTGGATGGCTGGGGATTTCCCAACTGTGGCACTGAGGGTCCTGTGTCCCTTGGTCCCAGGCAAACCAAGATGGTTGGTCACCCTATTTTGCCTTTTTGGCCTTACTTTTAAATGAATGACATAAGGCAAGCAGGTGAGAAAAGCTATCCTAGATACTTGGAGGCCAGAGCTGCGAAGTGTGATGCTTGTTCTGCTCCGATGGTGGGGAGAGGTTAGCATCAAGTGAACAGCAACGGCATCGCCTGTACTGATTTTAGATGCCACACAGATGTTCTGAGTGATATGACACGATCAGACTGTCCATCTGTAGACTATCCGCTGCCACTTCTCCCTGTGACCTTTATCCTGCCATCACTGAGCCTGCCTCTGTCAGGTCCCCGCATCACTGCTAATCTCCTGTGTGCCAGGAAACTAGATTACCCTGCATTAGCAAGCTAGGAGAGTAGGAATAAATAGGCTTTTGTGTTTTCAGTACATAGAATTTATATTAACACTTTCAGCTGCTTAAAGTTCTTTTATAATTCCTGCCTACCTTCGGCTGGCTCTGGTTAGCGGAGCTAACTGGTATCCCCTAGAGAAGTGAGTTGTTTTACTTCTCTTTGAATGATTTCACTTCCCCTTAATTACTCTGGTTGAGAGCAAAAATAAACTTCTGGGCATCATTCCAAATACTCACAGAAAGTGCTTCTATATAACCCAGCCCTTTCATGTCCTGAGTAAGCAAACCCACAGGCAGACACGTCCCACCATTCCTGCCATTCCCTGGAGTTGGAACCAAACCTGTTCTAAATAGTCACTGACTCTGCTCTGTAGCCAAACTGATATTTTGAAGCATCCTTTCTTAAGGCCTATCCCTCAATGCCTAATTGTAGGATACAGGTAGGCTTTATATCCTGAACCTGAAAAATAATGCCCATTTGGGATCCTTGAAAAGGATATTTTTTGTTGTACTTTACTTATTCCTGCATCTCACACTAGTCATGGTATTAGCATTTATGTGTCCGGTGTTTAGGAACCACCCGCATCCACTTCGTAATCCAGACCTGCCTCTTTGTACTCAAGCTCTAAGCCTTTATCAGTGAATCTGAAGCAATAAAACATCTCAGGGTTTTTCTCTGTTCCGAGTTTACCTTCTCAGGTCTTTTGCTGACAGCAGCAATTTCACTGATTGGGAGAGCAGATGTGTTACTGGCAAAGATACAGTGATCTGGAATCACCTGCAGGGGAAAAGCATTTAACAATGTGTCAGGTAGGCCTGGGAGATGATTAGAGGCCATGGCAAAGCTAATGAGTGACACCTGGGCTCAGCCCACTCTCTCACCGCCCCCCCAACTGCTCAGACAGTAGATGTCACTCACCTAGACATTGACGGATCACCTAGGGGCTTTTGTGTTGGGGAAGATGTTGACCTTGTTCCTTTTCCCATTCTGCCTTCCTCTAGTTGTGACCCATCATGAGGTCACCTTATCCTGACCTGGAGACTACATCTCAGCAGTTGGGTCAATAAAACAACTTAGAACAATACTGGAAAGACGGCCTTGAATTCATTCAACACCCAGCATGGGTGTCAACTCCTCTTTTGTTTGGATCTGCCCTGGAGTCTGGAAGCTTATGAAACACTCCCCCACTTCACTTTTATAAGAACAAACCAAAATGTGCATGCTTGTGTCATTTGATACAGTGTGTTACTAAAAAACGGCATACCACTGTAAGTACAGCTACAGGACACAAATACTATTAACTGTGAGCTTCATCAACCTGGAGAATAGTCTCTAATGCAGACTGTCTCAGCATTCTAGCCACAATCCCAACTTATTCATGTTTTTATTTATTTATTTATTTATTTATTTATTTTTTAAGACAGTCTCACTCTGTTGCCCAGGCTGGAGTGTAGTGGTGCAGTCTAGGCTCACTGCAACTTCCGCCTCCCAGTTATTCATGTTTTTATTCAGATGGCTGGATGAAAAACGTGAAAGGGACACCTGTCAAACGTGTGCAAACCTGGAACAGGCAGAATCCTAACAGAGATGAGAATCAAGGAGGAAGACACATTCAACACACTGAAAAGCTGAGTACAAAATAAGATTATAATGCAATAAAAGTACTGCATTAAGATTAAAAAAAAAAAAGGAAAGAACTGTATGGGTACTTGAAGGACAAGACCTGGCTTGGCAGTATTTGTGGTAAAGATCCCATGATTTTAGTTAATCAAGAGTGGAGGGTGGGCACGGTGGCTAAACAATTACAATTCCAATACTTCAGGAGGCCAAGGATGGAGGATTGCTTGAGGCCAGGAGTTCAAGACCAACCTCGGCATCATAGTGAGACCTTATATCTACAACAAATAACATTTTTTTTTTTTTTTGAGACAGAGTCTTGCTTTTTCGCCCAGGCTGGAGTGCAGTGGCGTGATCTCAGCTCACTGCAAGCTTTGCCGCCCAGGTTCAAGCAATTCTCCTGCCTCAGTCTCCCAAGCAGCTAGAATTACAGGTGCCTGCCACTGCACCTGACTAACTTTTTTTGTAGTTTTTAGTAGAGACAGGGTTTCATCATCTTAGCCAGGCTCGTCTTGAACTCCTGATCTCGTGATCCACCCGCCTCGGCCTCCCAAAGTGCTGGGATTACAGGTGTGAGCCAGAGCGCCCGGCCTTACAAAAAATAACTTTAAAAAATTAGCCATGCATGGTGGCACATACCCATAGTCCTAGTTACTCAGGAGGCTAAAGAGAGAGGCTCACTTGAGCCCAGGTGCTTAAGGTTACAGTGAGATGTGATCATGCCACTGCACTGCAGCCTGGGTGACAGATTGAGACCCTGTCTCTAAAAAAAAAAAAAAAGTGGAATGAATTGACAGTACAGCATGACTGTCAGAAAGCTTACATAGTGTCAGATTACTTTCTTAGTAATATAGTGTCTAATGCTGGTGGTGAAATCCTTTCTGAACAAGCTAATGTCTCCAAAGCTGGCTGGCAAACATTCTTCCCTTCCTTGGACATGTATGTCTTCTCTCCCAGCTAGAAGTAGAGTCTGTTTCCCTTCTCCTTGAATCTGGGCTGGTCTTGTGACTTGTTTTTATCAACAGAATGCAGCAGAAGTTACCCTGCCAGTTCCAGGCCTACCTAGCCCTGTGAGGCCCGGTAGCCTCTTTTTAAAATTTTTAAATTATTTATCTTCTTTTCTTCCTGACAATAAACTTAGGAAGCTCAGTAGCTTCTGCTTTTGCACTTTTGGAAGCCTGCAGCCACACTACAAAGAAGTTCTGGTGAGATGACTAAGTGAGGACAGGCCATGAGAGACGTGGGGGAAGCAGTGAGGTGCCCCAGTCGAGCTTCCTGCGGAATGCAGCCCAGGAGTGACCCCAGCCTTGAAATCAGTGGACATATGCACCACTGTCTCTGCAGAGCCCTGCCCAGATTGCAGAATTGTGAAAAGATAGTTGTAAACACAGCAGTAGAACACCGAGACATGAGGAAGATACTAGAGAGGACAACCGAAACGGGGGGTGGTCTAGAGATAATGCCTGTGGAAGAATGTCCAAGGAATGGGTTTTGTTAGCTCTATGGGCAATAAAAGAAGATACTATTTGTTTATTTATTTTGAGACAGAGTCTTGCTTTGTGGTACTCTTATCTTTTGTAATGAGTTCACTGCTCATTATATCCAGCATGTTGCCAAGTCAGAATCATTTCATGTCCACCTTTTGGTAACCCACATTCTGTTTATCCAACTGTAGACTAGCTTAGGCCTTGGACCTCATGCCTGAATTACTGCTATTACTCCTCGGAGCTCACTCTTCCTACTCCCCACTTCAAGTACTTGTTTTGTTCATGTCAGCCCATCTCAAGAAGTGGCTATGGAGAACATTTGGGAGCTGGGCCAAGGCAGCATTTCCACAGAACAAGCATCTGGAGGAACTGTCCTCTCCTATTTCCTTTGTAGCCTTAGACCTGAAGAGGTTTGGTTATGGGTTTCGGCTAACCAAAAAATCTTAAAGCATCTGGCTATACTTTGTGAGGTTATCTGTATGTTTGGGTGACAGAGTTCCTACATGAATAAGGTGAACGAACCCTAATTTTCTTCCTTTAGGATTTAGATTTGACCTTTATAACATATGCAGTGTGCATGAGCACACATAAAAACTTAACGTTTGATAATGAAAAGTCCTTTCTTTTTTGGAGATGGAGTCTCGCTCTGTCACCCAGGCTGCAGTGCAGTGGCGTGATCTCGGCTCACTGCAACCTCCGCCTCCCAGGTTCCAGCGATTCTCCTGCTTCAGCCTCCCGAGTAGCTGGGACTACAGGCGCATGCCACCATGCCCGGCTAATTTTGTATTTTGTAGTAAAGATGGGGTTTCACCATATTGGCCAGTCTGGTCTCAAACTCCTGACCTCGTGATCCGCCCGCCTCAGCCTCCCAAACTGCTGGGATTACAGGTGTGAGCCACCATGCCCAGCCTTTGAATAGTCCTTTTTTAAAAGCAATCACGGGTTTCCTATAGCTCCTTTAAAAAAAAAAATCTCTGTTTTCTGTTCACTACACTAGGATTCAAGTACAACAGCCCCTTGCTTACCGCTTCTACTTCCTTTAGCACTCTGTGCTTAAGACTAAGGTCCTCAAACACAGCTTCAATCACCATGTCGGCCTTTTCAAAACCTTGGTAATCAAGCTGCCCAGTCAAGTTGCTGAAGATGGAATCCCTTTCAAATGATGTTAGAGCTTTCTTCTTCACTTTGTCATTCAATCTAGAAAAAACACATTCCTCGTTAGATGGGAAGAAAAGGAAACTAATGTTTACTTGAGTGTCCATGGGCCAGAGCACACATGTGTCTTTCACCAACTCTGTGAGGTAGTTGTTCTGTTACTCCCATTTTGAGGGAGACTTTCGAGTTGTTTAAAGAGTCTCAGAGGGACCTATGGTCAAATAGCTTGATAAGGGAGGGTGCTAGAATTCAGACCTGTTAACTCCCAAGTACACATTCTTTCTACCATAGAATGCCTCCAAATGCCCAACTTACATAAACTAAATCACTCTTAAACCAGTTAAATTTGCCAAGAGGAGTAAATAACGTGACTACTAGAATGGCAAAACAAAAGAGCAGTTCTGGTAATTCTCTACCTATGACAGAGGAAGCAGCCAAAGTGTGTCTGAGACCACATGGTTTTATATTTGCTTATCGCAAACATATAATTTTATGTTATTCTGTAGTTGTAATCTTTTTTTTTTTTTTGAGACGGAGTCTCGCTCTGTTGCCCAGGCT
>NW_012111919.1:1357082-1359348 GCF_000951035.1 Colobus angolensis palliatus | reverse complement strand
GGCCAGGCATAGTCGCTTACGCCTGTATCCCCAGCAATTTGGGAGGCCAAGGAAGGCAGATCACAAGGTCAGGAGTTCAAGACCAACCTCACCAACATGGTGAAACCCCGTCTCTACTAAAAATGCAAAAAATTAGCCAGGCATGGTAGTGCATGCCTGTAATCCCAGCTACTTGGGAGGCTGAGGCAGGAGAATTGCTTGAACCTGGGAGGCAGAGGTTGCAGTGAGCCAAGATCGCACCATTGTGCTCCAGCCTGGGCAACAAAGTGAGACTCTTGTCTGAAAAGAAACAAAAACATCAAATAAGGTTTTAAAAGTATCGGCTCTAACCTTTTGTTTTTGACAATCAGGACAGCAGTCAGCAAACAAGATACTTGTCAGCATTCAAAACATTGTTAGTTGCTCTAATTCTAATGCCCGATTAAACTATTCCCAAGACAGGACAGGAACGATTACGTCCCAAGTCAGCCGTGTGGTGAGCAGCACTCACCAGAACCTGATGTTTCTACAAAGACAAAAAGGGGAACCCAGGACACTATTCAAGAGCGATTGGGGGAGGAAACTATTTTTGAGCAACAATTTCTTACTTTGGTGATGGTATGGAATGCTGTTTGGGATGCTTGCATGCTAGTTTTAGGGCACTGCTGCTATCTAGCACATGCCATTTTTTCGGTCAGAATCTGCTACTACAACTTGTTATCTTACAATAATCTGCCAACATGATGAAACCTGCCAGATCCTGGTTAGCATTATGGCAGCAATATGTGAGTTTCTCTGCAGAAAAGGGATAACAACATGCTTAAGCTATCTAATCCATTTAAGAAACAAAAAAGCTCACTCAGCTAAAACTCACATGCAGGATGGTTTAAGTGCAGCCAGCTTGTCCATTAAATGTGAGCAGAAAGCTGATCAAACCAAACCCCCATTTGGCCAAGCTGCTGCTCCATCTTTCCCTCTGCAAAACAGGCAGTATGTGTGTGGTGTTGACAGAGGCAGGAGGTGAGGAGGGGGAATAATATTCCCCCCTTATTAATTCAGAGGTAAGATGGAGATAGTCTGTAAAGCCACAGACACTGTGGAGGAATCAGTTTACGGCTTCTCTCTGTAATGCCAGTCAGGAAATACAAGGCTCAAGAGTCCTGATCCCGGCCCTGCCTTGCCCCTGCAATTACCACCCATTTCCTTACATCCTAACCTCACTCAGTCTTCTCAACAGAGACAGTCATGCCGTTTCAATAATCCTTAACAATAGAGCAATTACATGCAAACTGTATCAAAATCCGCAGGCCTGATACTAAAGTGTAAAATGGCATTAACAAGTATCTACTAGATAAGATTTTTCCCTTCTGTATTCAAAGACTACAGACTCCAAGGATGTTAATTGTCTATAATATCTGTAACAAAACGAAGTCAAAGAAGGAACTGGCATTTCTAAAAATCAAAAGAAACTTGGCTTCACTACAGAGTATCTAGAACTTACTATGTTCAGGAAAAAGGAATCCGTGATGACAAAAACAAACAAAAAACCCACCAAGCCACCACAAAAAACCAACCAAGAAAAAATGGACATTCTAACTCTTGCAAAGAGAAAGAGCAGGCTTACCCTTTGAACACTTGTTGCTGTCCTCGGTCTAGCCCAGTGAGGGTGGCATCTTTAAGTATAGTCTTTAGCCCCTTATCTACGGAGACTTGGGCGATGCCTGCTCCCATCAGCCCTGCACCAAGAATAGCCAGATGCCTGCAAGGAAAGGATGAAATGACTTTCGGCAAACTGATCTCGATCATTTCAGTAAAAGTGGAAGATTGCCTAAGCTATTCAATAAATCAACTAATGCAGGCACAACTATAAGGTGTTTCAAATAATTTTTATTTATTAAAAACACAGCTTTAATAAATGATTGATTTTAAAAGTTAAGTGCAAAATCCCACCAGGTCTAAAAGAACTGGTCTACCCAAGATAGAATTATACTTACCTTCAATCATGCTTCGGAATCACTGGAAACAAAACAACCAGTTTATATTTAAGTCAACATGAGTATTTTTTTTTTCGAACAAAAGCCAACTTGCAGTGATATGCCCAAAAAGACCAACCTCTTTTCTTATTGAACAACTTATTTGTTAGTGATTTTGACTATCTGCCAGTCATCTTTCTTTCTTTTTTTTTTGAGACGGAGCCTCGCTCTGTTGCCCAGGCTGGAGTGCAGTGGCCGGATCTCAGCTCACTGCAAGCTCCGCCTCCCGGGTTTATGCCATTCTCCTGCCTCAG
>NW_012111919.1:1355327-1356442 GCF_000951035.1 Colobus angolensis palliatus | reverse complement strand
TCCGCCCGTCTCGGCCTCCCAAAGTGCTGGGATTACAGGCTTGAGCCACCGCGCCCGGCCTTTTCTTTCTTTTTTTGAGAGACATGGTTTTGCTCCCTCATCCAGGCTGGAGTACAGTGGTACAATCCTAGGCTCACTGCAGCCTTGAACTCCTGGGTACAATTGATCCTTATGCCTCAGTCTCCTGAGTAGCTCGGACTAAAGGTGTGTATCACCACTCCTGGCTAATTTTTAAGTTTTTTTGTAGAGATAGGGTCTCACTATGATGCCCAGGCTGGTCTCGAACTCCTGGCCTGGCCTCAAATGATCCTCCCACATGGGCCTCCCAAAGAGCTGGGATTACAGGTGTAAGCCATCGTGTAATCTTTCATTTCCCCCAAAATCTGTGCCTTTATCACTCCTTGTCTGGATGAGTTCAAAGTCTTCTCCACAGTCTCCTTGCTTCTCTAGACCTTACCCCTTCCTTAAACACCTCCACATATGCACATTGCTACCTTTTTTTGCCCCTGAATTCCTCTAGAACTTCTCAGAACCACTTGATTTACCCCACAGTATTCTGGAATGGCTTCGTGTCCATTATTTGTCTCGTCAATTAAATTCGAAGCCTTTTGAGAACCAGAGATTATATCTGCTTATTCATTTTAGTTCCCTATAGTTCTGGAATAATTTGCCATATTCACACAGTAAATAACTAAGAAAAATTTTTAAAGAATCTCTTCATAAAAGAAGCCCAAGTTTACAGTATTGTTATTCAAATTACAGTTGTAAAGAAGGATAAAGTTTCATTCCTAACCATTCTGATTATAATGTTTAAAAATCATACTAAAGTCCTGAAAAGGAAATCTAACTTCAGGTCCTAGGAGCATCTTCTAAATGCAGCTTTGTAATAGTACAAATATTTATGTGGTGAGTGAGAAGTAATTGCGAGACAATGAGAAAATACAGTAGAGAAACAAAAAATAGGGACTGAAAAAAAAAGATTGATACATTTGCTACATCAAAATTAAAAATTTCTGTTTTGGCCAGGCATAGTCGCTTACGCCTGTATCCCCAGCAATTTGGGAGGCCAAGGAAGGCAGATCACAAGGTCAGGAGTTCAAGACCAACCTCACCAA
>NW_012111919.1:1341501-1354807 GCF_000951035.1 Colobus angolensis palliatus | reverse complement strand
AGCTACTCCGGAGGCTGAGGCAGGAGAATGGCATAAACCCGGGAGGCGGAGCTTGCAGTGAGCTGAGATCCGGCCACTGCACTCCAGCCTGGGCGACACAGTCAGACTCCGTCTCAAAAAAAAAAAAAAAAAGACGTTCAATATCCCTAATAATTGGGGCGATGCAAATTAAAATGAGATACATCAGACTGGCATTTTTTTTTTTTAAGATGGAGTTTCACTCTTGCTGCCCAGGCTGGAGTGCAATGGTGTGATCTCGGCTCACTGCAACCTCTACCTCCCAGTTCAAATGATCCTCCTGCCCCACCTCCCGAGTAGTTGGGATTACAGGTGCCTGCCACTACACCCAGATAATTTTTGTATTTTTAGTAGAGATGGGGTTTCACCATGTTGGCCAGGCTGGTCTCAAACTCCTGACCTCAGGTGATTCACCCACCTAGGACTCCCAAAGTGCTGGGATTACAGGCGTGAGCCACTGCACCTGGCCAAATATCAGTTAGGATGTACAAAAAATTGGTTCTTTCATGCATGGTTGATGGAAGTACAGTTTGTCCTACTTTGGAGGGTTCTTTGGTTTTGTTAGAACTGAGAACTGCATACTCTATAACCTAGTAATTCTACTTGTCATTATCTACTTTATAGAGATGCACTTAAATACAAGATGACATGCTGTGATGAACAGCTGTATAATGTTTGTAATGAAAAATTGGTAACAGCCAGTAATTCATCAATAGGCGATTAAAATGAAGGAGTTACATGATACGTATCAATCTACATCTCCAAGTCATATCACTGAGTAAAAAGTACAAGCTACAGAATCCATACAATTTTTACATTATAAAACTGTATGTTATGTTATGTTAAACATAACATATGTTAAAACATATCGTATAGGCCAGGCATGGTGGCCCATGCCTATAATCCTAGTGCTTTGGGAGGCTGAGGCAGGAGGACTGCTTGAGGCCAGGATTTTGAGACTAGCCTGGGCAACTTAGCAAGAACTCATCTCTACAAATTATTTGAAAATTAGCCGAGTGTGGTGGTGTGCGCCTGTAGTCTCAGCTACGCAGGAGACAGAGGTGGGAAGACTGCTTGAGCCCAGGAGTTATGGTGAGGCGTGATTATGCCATTGCACTCCAGCCTGCGTGACAGAATGAGACACTGTCTCTAAAAAAGAAAACCCACCCCCCTCCCCCAACCAAAAAAATCCCATAAACACAAAACAGTATCTTATAATCTTATTTATGATAGTCTTCTTGAAAGGAGAAAATGAATGCATTATTTGCTAGGCTGTTTTTTGTTTGTTTGTTTGTTTGGTGGGAGGGCATTTGCTGGAATGTTAATTTTACCTGTAACAATAATAGTAAAATCTAAAACTGTGTTTAAGGCTTTTTTGTTATAACAGAGTCCACAGCTAAAATGTCACTCATTTCTTAACTGTTATGCTGTGCTTCATTAACACCAGAATTTTCATGATGGCTTTATAGTTGTTTGATATTTCTCTACAACAATGTAGAGTTAAATTAACACACTTCACAATCTACAGAATCCTTCTGGTAAACATCTTCAGCACCCCGAAAATGACCCACTTGTGTAATTACCCAGCAGGCTAACATCTATGGTACATGATGCTTTATAAGCCAACTGCTGGGTGACATGACCTTTTGAGGGTTGGTTACAGAGAAATGTTGTGATTTGAAGAATGCATAACATGGCACCTTGTCTGTATACTATTTTGTAGCTCAGCATTTTTTTTTTTCATAAGTACTGCTCCTCACTTATTAGAACTGATGGAATGCATTATTCATATGAAAGATTAATTTGTAAAGAGACAATCGATAAGGAATTCCAGTTCTCATCCAAGGCAAGGGGGAAGTGGCCTAGAGAGATGAAAGTAGAATTACTGACAACTGGGAAAGCAGGAAGGGGGACACCCTATCTACAATGTTCATTATTCAGTTTTCAGTTTAACATAGTCTGCCTTGGGTACCTTATAGCTTATTCTTCATTTCTAAGATGATGGCTACCTTTTTCTTCAATATCTTTCCCAAGTTAGGTCAACTCCTACATTTATCCTGTTTTTCTGTCCATTAAAGTTCTGAGTTTTAAAATTTTTGATTCAAGGTGGCTTTTTTTCTCTTCTGCAAATGCTGATTCAAGAATATTTAAATCAAGTTTGGGAGTGTTCTGTTATAGTCTTCTGCATTGTGGTTGTTTTTTGGGGGACAGAATTTTCATAAACTTAAGTATTCTGATTCTCATTTTCTCTTTTTTTCTTATATTGCCTTATTGTAGGTGCTGTCTTTCTTTTTTGTGTACTTACTACACAATACCACCTTCTCCAAGGGGTATTTTATGGTTACATGGAGATGTATACTATCGCCATACAACAATAAATGCTTAAGCAAGAGGAGTCTGGAGTTAATAATAAATTAAGACACTAGGTTTCTTAATTTAAGAGTACCCTCTTCTGTTGCAAAGTGCAGTTTCTTTAATTGACAGCATTCTTTGTGTACATGGAGGGATGTGGTGGGGAGGGGTAGAAGCCGGTGTGTCCAGGTTTTGTAATTTTGCAGGATGCTTCTCTGCCTTCTATTTATGCTGTGCACAGGGAATGGGTGGCTTTGTTTTCCTTATTAATCTGATTTTTGTAGAATGTGTAAAGAGATAAAGGTTTAAGTGGCTGTAATTTTTCTCCTGCAACATGGAAGTAATTTACCCCGCTCATCAAATGCAAGGTACTAGCAATGTTAGGTGGAACAAGTGCAATTGGCTCTTCAGATGGGATTGATAGCAGTCACTAAATGTCTGAGAGAAGCAGTTAAGGTTGTATTTCAGATTGTAACTGGAAATTAGCCCTCTTGGTTAGAATCTTACCTGTTTCACCCAGACTTCTTATCCATTTTATTTTGTATTTTATATTTGTAATCTCATTAAAGATGAGAGGATGGAGAAGGTAGTATCATTAGCTGCTTCTCTGAAATCCCCCACAGCAGTTCAGATAGAACAGCTCAACCTCAGCACTACTGACATTTCCAACTGGATATTTCTTTGTATCGGGTACTATCTGTGCATTATAGGATGGTTAGCAGCATCCCTGGCCTCCACCCACAGATGCCAGTAGCATCCTTCCGTCCCTTGTTGTGACAACCAAAAATGTTCCCAGGCATTGTCAAATGTCCCCCTGGGGGGCAAAATTGTCCACGCTGAGAACCACAGAGCTACAAGGTAAGTTTAGGGGGATCATTAAACATAGACTCTGAAGAGCTATTAGGCAGCATAATATGGAAAAAGGGTGGCTTATGGCAATACACATGAAAGAGGCAGACAGACTTTCCAATACTTAGGTTGTAAGCTAAAAGAAGGACAAGATTTTAACAGTTACAATGAAGTTTTACGTTTTTTAATGAGGAAGAAGTGTGAGTTCCCAGAGATGGCATCTCAAATCACAGAGAGAGAGATGACCACTGAACAGTGCAGAGGGAGTGTGTGGTTTGGGAAGGGAGACCTAAACCAGATTTCTAGGCGACATCAATATGTGACAAGAAAGCCTCTATAGGCATGACCAGAGGGGTTTGGAAAAAACTCAGAACAGGCAGAACTTTGAAAGCCAAAAAGTTTTTAGTAGACATAAGGGCTCAAATATGCTCAGGAAAGAAGAGGCTGAGGGCAAGACTGAATTAAGATATAGATCTAGCTCTGTAGATCTTCAAAGCCTCTGTGAGCTTTGCACACAATAAAATTCAGAAGGGCTTCCTGGGTAGAGTTTAACTTACTTAACATCCTTCTGTGGAGCTCCAAATTTATTCTTCTTGCACAGGACCTGACCATGGTAGAGTCCCATCAAGGCCTTTGATTCTTTGGTCATTATAAGCTCTCCAAATTTCTGAAAAGTAAAAAGGAATGAGAAAAGGTAGAATTTCACAGTCTAGGTTATATGGATTCCTTCAGTTCAGGTTCCTCTGAAGAGCAGAAGTAATGTATGTGAAGCCTGAATTCCTGGGGATGTGGGGGAGGTTGGGGGTTCAGTGCTGCAGAAGTCTGTCTCTCACTGATGTGTCTTTTCTTTACTTGTCTCATCTGGAGCACTTTCCGACTACTGTATTGAAGAAAGTTTTGGATATAACTAAGCTCTCAGCTTCTTTACACCAGAGGTGTGGTAACCTTTTTCATAAAACTAGAGTCTCAGGGCCAAAATGAGCCTCCACAATCATCTCAAACCAACCCTCTCATTTTACAGATTGGGAAGAGGAGGTCCAAAGAAATGGAGCGACTTTGCTCAAAGCCATACTGCCTCAAAGTGGCAGAAATGGAACTTGAACCAAGATAGTATGATTCTGAACTCCAGTTCTATTGTTTTTTTTAATTTGAGACGGAGTCTCGTACTGTCACCCAGGCTGGAGGGCAGTGGCGTGATCTCCGCTCACTGCAACCTCCGCCTCCCAGGTTCACACCATTCTCCTGCCTCAGCCTCCCGAGTAGCTGGGACTACAGGCGCCGCCACCATGCCCAGCTAATTTTTTGTATTTTTAGTAGAGACAGGGTTTCACCGTGTTAGCCAGGATGGTCTTGATCTCCTGACCTCGTGATCCGCCCGCCTTGGCCTCCCAAAGTGCAAGGATTACAGGCGTGAGCCACCGCGCCCAGCCTCGAACTCCAGTTCTTTTTCTACTGTAGCAGGCTGCCCACGTGGGATTTACCACTTTAAACAGTAGCCTAATTTATGGAGAAAAAGTCTCAACTTGGTGGTTAAAGGCATAACATTTAGGATTTGACAGATCCTGTCTCTGCCACTGCCCCATTGTGAAGCTTTCTTCATCCTTAAAAATGGGAAAAACAATACCCATTTTACAGTCTTGTTCTAGGGGATTAAATGAGAACACTAGTAAAATGACCAGGGTCTCAAGGTTAGCTATTATTAATATCACTAGGATATACTGGTAAGATTACATGGTTACAAAGAGCATTTCAAAAGAATCCCTCTAATAAAGTTGCTTTCATGACCCAATAGAACGTAAAATGGTAACACAATCAATGCTTTACTCATCTTGATACAGGATGTTTTATCTAATAAACCAGTGATTTTCAAACGTGGGCAAAAGATTTATCAATGGTCAGAAATTTAGTGAGTGGCAATAAGCATTATATACATAAAAAGAGGAATACACAGAGGATACCGAACACAATGCACAGTGAAGACAGTTACTGATTCGTGAAACTTATTCCTCAATTGTTCTGTACGTATGTTTATGTGTACTTGGTTATATTTTTTAAAAAATCAGAAATGCCCAACAAAACATCTAGTACCAGAAGTGTTTTTCTGGTACCTGTCCTGAGCTCTTCAGATATTTTTTTTGTCCTTTTACAGGTTGAGCATCGTTAATCTGAAAATCCAAAATCCAAAATGCTCCAAAATCCAAAACTTTTTGAGTGCCAACATGATGTCACGGGCAAGATATTACACATGTTATGAGCTGCAGTCAAAACTGTTTTATGTAAAAAATTATTAAAAATAATGTACAATATTACCATCAGGCTATGTGTATAAGGTGTATATGAAATTAATTTCATGTTTAGACTCTGATCCCATTCCCAAGATCTCTCCATCATATATATGCAAATATTCCACTATCTGAAAATGTCTGAAATCTGAAATGTTTCTAGTCCCAAACATTTTGGATAAGAGATATTCAACTTTATAAAAGAGCAACCATTCTTCAGTGATCGTTTATAACTTAAAAACAAACACAAATCACTTAAATCTGCAACATCACCAAGTTGCTAGAAAAGTACATGGGTAAAGCTGGTACATACATCTCTTCTGTCTTCGTCTTTTAGTGGGTACAAGATACTTCCTTTCATTTTCCAATTTACCAAAAAATTCAGTGTCATCATCTCTAGGCCCTAACATATAAGAAAAATATTTTTCTATCTTCGTATTCATTTTGTCTCAATAAAACCTGCCCAAGTGCAGAACAAAAAACACCCAAGTGACTTGTTTTGAAAGGATTATAACTCTGTTCTTGCCCTTTGTAGTGACAATCTTATTACTGAGGGTAAGTTCAAACATCTGCAGACCAAAGGGTTTTTTCTTTTTTTTTTTCTTTCTTTCTTTTTTTTTTTTTTGGAGACAGGGTCTCACTTTGTCACCGAGGCTGGAATGCAGTGGTGCGATCTTACTTAGCTCACTGCAGCCTTAACCTCCTGGACTTAAACAATTCTCCTGCCTCAGCCCTGGAAGTAGCTGGGATTATAGGCACATGCCACCATGCCTGGCTAATTTTTGTAGGTTTTGTAAAGATGGAGTTTTGCCATGTTGCCCATGCTGATCTTGAACTCAAGCTCAAGTGATCTGCCCACCTTGGCCTCCCAGAGTGTTGGAATTACAGGGGTAAACCACCATGCCTGGCCCCATTAGGGTATTCTTAGCATCCACTTGCTCACTGAGATTAATCATAAGAGATGATAAGCACTGGAAGAAAAAAATTCTTACTAGGCTTTGGGTATTTTTTTCCTTTTTCAGCTTTATACAGAGGATTGGATCTTTAGTTTTTCTTTAACTAATAAAACATTGAAAGGAAATAAGTTTACCTGAGATTCAGAGAGATAACCAGCATCACTCCCTTGCTCAATTCCAGTCTTTACCACCTAAAAAACATATAAAGCACTTGCTCAGTGTTGGAATAGATTGGCAAGATGTACAATAATGCTAAATAAAATTGCCAGTGTTGCTAGTCCTCAAAGAGTAAGTCAAAAGTCCAGTCTAGACTGGAGTGAGAAAGAGAAGAGGACTGAGGATCCAGCTGCCCTCGACTGACTTATTTCTCCATCTTTGAGGCTACTACTAAATCTAGCATAACACGGAAGAAGAAGGAAAGACAAAGCTTGAATTACTCTTCTGGCTTCTCTCCTGATCTTCAAATGTAGGCAGATCCTGAACTTCCACTTTCAGCCCTTTTAGCTCTCTACGCTTTCTCCCTCAGATACATGACCTAGTTTATCACATTAATCATGAACTCTACAAAATTCAGTGTAACATTTGGGATACGTACTATCCTAAGTACAATGGCAAGTATAAAAGATGAAAAAAATGACCCTGTACTTACTATCATAATTTACGTGAATGACAAATTTTTAAAAATAAGCAAATTGACATCTCTAACTCTGACTTCTCTGTCTAAACTACTGTTGCTTGAATTTCCCATAATATCTGAACTCAATATATCTGAACCTAACTTATAACCTCTCTTTGGCAAGCCTGTTGCTGCTTTCATATTTTTACTTTACTATTATATCACAGGGCCTTATTCAAAGTTCAAGCCTGAATTACCAAGACAGTTTGCTAATTCACTGCTGTACTTTGTCTCTCCTTCGAAACCATTTTTACCCACTACCATGCAAATGGCTCTCTATAATCTTTATCAGACAAAGGTAAAATTTCTCAATTCATTATTACCAGCCTTCTAAAATCTAGCTTCAATCTGCTTTTCTTCAGACTAACATCTCATTATCCCCCACAAACATTGGTTTCACTAATGTTCCTCAAAGAGCCTGTTTTCCAGCTTCCATAACTTTGCTCTAAATGCCCTCCCTCCTTGGCAATACTTTCCCTTCACCTATCCTCCACCCAGCTTTCAGGGTTCAGGTCAGATCCCATGAGGCACTCACTGATCTCTCTGTCTCATGGTAATTGCTGCCTCCTCTGTCCCAATTATTTGGCATTAATCTTATGCTGCCTTATATCTCTTACAAGGGTATCTGCCTTAACACATATACGTGTCTAACATCCCCAGTCCAGCCTGTGAGATGAAGGCAGGTGGGGGCATATTTCATATTTTATGTGCTTTGGTGCCTTCTGCTCAAAATATACTTGTTGACTGACCCATTCACCAATTGTGAAGTCTTTGGTTATATGCTCTCTTAATCTTTGACTTTCCCAACTGAAAAGTTCTAAGTTTTAAAGTCTACTGTTAAGAGATTTCTTGAACCCTGTGATCATTTTAATTATCCTCATTGATCTTTTGCAGAGCTTCTTTACATCATTACATCTTTTTTATAAGTACAGCAATGAAGAAGTCCTTGAGGGATTTTAGGTACTGACAATGATGTTGACCAAGAATAGAATAGAGCCATCAATTTTGTTTCAATTACTTTTTGGTTAGTGCCTGACACTCTAATGGCCTTGTTATACTGGTATGACTTAGGTTCCTTTCCTGGTTTGCTGGTTTGTTACTGATAGATTTAAATGCATCAACCAATGAGTAAGTCCAGCATTGATTTTCCCCAAATACATCACTTTATATGAGTCCTTACAGCTTGCTATGCCTTTCCCTTATTTTTGGTAAATACTTTAATAGCAGAATTAAGAAATTTAGTACTGAACATACATGGTCCAGAATGGCAATAAGGAGGAGTGATCTATAGAAAGGAAGGAAATATGAGAAAACTGGGAATATTGGGTAAGACTCACATCAATTATTTTCAGAGGTGCAGGATACAGGCCTTTAGTCTGCTTTCGCACTTTTTCTTCCACTTTTTTGTAAACCTGTTGCCTGACAAATGGAATAGTCATGGCATACGCTGTCAATTCTGTAAAATAAAATGCTTTTAGATATTGACTATAAAGAGCCTAGATTCCCTTGTTAGTTTATCCTCGAAACTCTGTAAAAATGAAGTAATTCTAGCTATCTGCAAGAACTGTTCTTCATGCAGAAAAAAAAAAAATTTCAACCTACGCACTACCTTAAACATGCTAATTGATGAATGTTAAAGCTGGGCCTTGGGTACATGAGTGTTTATAACACTTTTTTTTTTTTTTTTTTTTGAGACGGAGTCTCGCTCTGTCGCCCAGGCTGGGGTGCAGTGGCCGGATCTCAGCTCACTGCAATCTCCGCCTCCCGGGTTCACGCCATTCTCCTGCCTCAGCCTCCCGAGTAGCTGGGACTACAGGCGCCCGCCACCTCGCCCGGCTAGTTTTTTGTACTTTTTTAGTAGAGATGGGGTTTCACCATGTTAGCCAGGATGGTCTCGATCTCCTGACCTCGTGATCTGCCCGTCTCGGCCTCCCATAGTGCTGGGATTACAGGCTTGAGCCACTGTGCCCAGCTATAACACTATTATCTAGTCTTTTTGTGTTCATGCTTAACATTTTCTAAAATGAAAAGTTTTCTATGACTCAAGGGTCATCATAAGGAAAAAAAAAAAGATTTTTAAAATTGGCTTTAACTGGCTAGCGTAAAGCTGAGGAGTTGTTACACCTCCTAAGGCTGACTTTATGCTTTGAGTAAATAATGCATTTACCACTTCCTCATTTTGAATCTATAGCAAATAAAATTAAATTTCCAGGAAAGAAGCTTTGCCTTTGTTCTTTAACAATGATACTCACTTTCCACCAATCCCTTGTCTCTCTTTGGAGAAATCTTCTTATCAGCTAGCCCTTTGGCGAAAGTAATTGCAACCTCTTCTAGGTACTCCATTGTCCGTTCCTCTGGAGGTTTTAGTCCTGGTCCTGTAAACATGAATGGAACACTGGAATGCAAATCAGGCCTAGACCAGTCCCAGGTAGTGAAAAACCCAGGCTTGCCAAAGCCAAAGGCTCTAGCACAGCATTCCATTTCAGACTGGAGACTGGTAAGTGGCAAAGTCATAAACCATGAACTCAAAGAAGGGAAATTACAATGAATAGAAGAGCAATAATATGCTCTAGGTAGAAAACACGGTCTTAAACTGTTTCATTTGGCTTCCACTTCTGAGTAGAATGTAGTACGTCACACACACAAAAGGAATGTATTATGTCTACTGCAACCTGCATTCTTGCTGGAAAACTGGAAAGAAAAAAGAACAAATCAGAAATCATTTGTAAAGACACTGGGGAACTATGGAAGTAACAAGGACCATATGAACTAAAATTCTAGAGAGCAAGAGCCTATCTTAACAGAACTGATGATTGCTGATCATTCTCTTTTCAGGGATATGTAATGCTTTTGGGCTTAGACTGAAGACTGGACTTGACCCAAGCAGAAGGAACGTGAAACCATCAGAGTTTTTGGTGGTCATGTACAACAGATTAGAAGTTAGAAGAAACCAAGTGCAAAGCCAGTTTTCCCCCAGGAACATTGTGAAGGTCTAAGACAGTACACAAGGAGGAAGGGGCTAGCTCAGAGAGGTTGAGTGAAATCTCTCATAGTATCATTATGTTTAATAGATAAGGTACTTCTATGGAGAAGGGGGCCTGAAACCAATATGCAACTGATTTTCCACACAAGGCCTCTACCAGATCTTGAACCTGCTTGGGGCAAGAGGTTACAGAGCTAGGCTCAAAAAATATGAAGAACAGGTGCAGTGGCTCATGCCTATAATCCCAGCACTTTGGAAGACTGAGCATAGGAGGATTGCTTGAGATCAGGAGTTCGAAACCAGCCTGGGTAACATAGTGAGACCCCCCACCCTTATTTTAAAAAAATCTAAAGAACACAATTTATAGTGCTGTGAAAACAGACGCCACAGACACCTACCAGGCTCTCAATCAAAAGTCTGTAAGAGCCACATTGGAGGATGTGGCTGGGGTCAAAATGGCAATCTTGTGCAGTACTGTGGTACTTAGGAAACAAAACCCAACTGGGGGAACCCACAGCAGACATACAACCGATCTCTCTCTTAAGACACTTGCCCTTTTTTTTTTTTTTTGAGATGGAGTCTTGCTCTGTAACCCAGGCTGGAGTGCAGCAGTGTGATCTCGGCTCACTGCAACCTCTGCCTCCCAGTTTCAAGCGATTCTCCTGCCTCAGCCTCCCGAGTAGCTGGGATTACAGGTGCGTGCCACCATGCCCAGCTAAATTTTCCATTTTTAGTAGAGATGGGGTTTCACCATGTTGGCCAGGCTGGTCTTGAACTCCTGACCTCAAATGATCTGCCCGCCTCAGCCTCCCAAAGTGCTAGGATTATAGGTGTGAGCCACCGAGCCTGGCCCATTTGACCTATTTTGAACATGTGTGGGGAAGGAGGAATAATAACTAAGCCCAAAACTTTGGAGTGACAAAAGTTCAGTGTCCATAAAAGTCCTAACACAGTCATAATCCTGAGGGAGGCCAGGGCAGCTGGAATCTGTGACGTGAAATGCTGGAGAGCAGCTGCTGTACAACAGAAGAGCTCCAGAGCTCTAAAGAGGGGTCCTTGAAACTGGTCGAGTATTGTTCTGCATGTGCATGAGGGGAAACTATCTGCAGCTGAGGAAAGAACCACCATAAAAGGCAAGAAATGAAGCAAGGAAAGAATGACCCATAGCCAGGAGACAGATCAACAAATAGACACAGATCCAGAAATGAAAAGAATGATAGAATGAGCAGACACGATGTTCAAAAGGCTAGTGTAAATTCATGCCGTATGTTACAGAAGGTAGAGGAAAACAGGCGATAATGAGGAGAAACTGAAGATATAAAAGTGAGTCAACCCCAGCTACTTGGGAGACTGAGGCAAGAGGATCACTTGAGCCCAGTAGCTCAAGGACCAGACTCGGCAAGACCCTGTCTGAAAAAAAAGTGAATCACATGGGATTGGATTAACAGCAGGGATACACTGAAGAGGGAAACATCAGGAAACCTGAAGACATGGTAGTAGAAATAACCAGAATGAAAGAAGACCTAAAACAAACAACCCAGAGCTTCATTTTTGGGCAATATCAAATGATCTAACAATGTGAAATTGGAATCTCCAAAAAGGGGAGGGAGACAGAAAAATATTTGAAGAAATAGTAGCCAAAGAAGTCTCCAATTTTTATGAAAACTATAAGCCCATATGTCCAAGATGTTTAATGAATCCCAGACATAATAAACTTAAAAAAAAAAAAACCAACAAACCAAGGCACATCATAATCAAATTGCTAAAACCAGTCATAAAGGGAAAATCTGAAAGCAGACAAGAGGAAGGGAAAGGCACATCACATATAGAAGTATAAAGAAAAGAATGACAGCTGGGCACAGTGGCTCATGCCTGTAATTTCAGTGCTTTGGGAAGCTGAGGCGGGAGGATTACATGAGCCCAGGGGTTTGAGATTAGCCTGGGCAACATGGTAAGACCTTGTCTCTACAAAAAGAAAATTTTTTTTTAATTAGCTGGGCATGGTGGTGCATGACTAGTCCCTGCTACTTGAGAGGCTGACATGGAAAGATTGTTTGAGCCCAGAAGTTTGGGGCTTCAGTGAGTTATGATCATTACCACTGCACTTTAACCTGGGCAAGAGAGCAAGACCCTGTCTCAAAAAGAAACAAACAAAAAAGTGCCAAGATAAAAGTGACAACAGACTTTTCATCAGAAATTATGCAAGCCACACAGAAATGGAGACATTTATAAAGTACCAAAAGAAAAACATCAGCTGGCCAGGTGTGGTGGCTCATGTAATCCCAGCACTTTGGGAGGCCGCGGTGGGCAGATCACTTGAGGTCAGGAGTTCAAGACCAGCCTGACCAACACGGAGAAACTCTATTAAAAGTATAAAAATTAACTGGGTGTGGTAGTGGGTGCCTGTAATCCCAGCTACTCGGGAAGCTGAGATAGGAGAATCATTTGAACCCGGGAGGCGGAAGTTTCAGTGAGCCGAGATTGTGCCACTGCACTCCAGCCTGGGCAACAGGGTAAGACTCTGTCTCAAAAAAAAAAAAAAGAAACATTAGCAATCTAGGAAAAATATCTTTAAAAATGAAGAGGGAAATAGACTTTGTCAGACGAATCAAAAGGTAAGAACAGACCTACACTACAGAAAACACTAAAGGAAGTTCTTTAGGTTGGAAGAAAACCAAATTAGATGGGAATCTGGATCTACCTATACAAAGGATAAAAAGCACTAAAAATGGTAACTATGTGGGCAACTACAGAAAAGATCTTTTCTAATTTTTTATTCTCCTTAAGAGATAATTATCTAAAACAAATATACCAATATATAGAAGAATTTATAATGTATGTAGAAGTAAAATGTGTAACAATAGCAAAAATGGGGAGCATACAAAATAAATGCATACTCTTTTAAGGTTTTGACACCACATGAAAATATTATCAGTTGAAAACAGGCCAGGTGCAGTGGCTCACACCTGTAATCTAAGCACTTCGGGAGGCCGAGGCAGGCAGATCACCTGAAGTCAGGAGTTTGAGACCAGCCTGGCCAAAATAGTGAAACTCCATCTCTACTAATATACAAAAATTAGCTGGGCGTGGTGGTGTGCACCTGTAATCCCAGCTACTCAGGAGGCTGAGGCAAGAGAATTGGTTGAACCTGGGAGGCAGAGATTGCAGTGAGCCAAGATCACACCACTGC
>NW_012111919.1:1319512-1341261 GCF_000951035.1 Colobus angolensis palliatus | reverse complement strand
TGGCGGGCGCCTGTAGTCCCAGCTACTCGGGAGGCTGAGGCAGGAGAATGGCGTAGACCTGGGAGGCGGAGCTTGCAGTGAGCCGAGATCGCGCCACTGCACTCCAGCCTGGGCGACAGAGCGAGACTCCGTCTCAAAAAGAAAAAAAAAAAATGTATACTGTAAAACCCCAGAGCAACCATTAAAAGGGAAAAGCAAAGTAAAGGCCAGTAATGAAGATAAAAAAACTTTTTTTTTTTTGAGATGGAGTCTCGCTCTGTTGCCCAGGCTGGAGTGCAGTGGTGTGATCTTAGCTCACTGCAACCTCTGCCTCCCAGGTTCTAGTGATTCTCTTGCCTCACCCTCCCAAGTAGGTGGGATTACAGATGCATGCCACCACACCAGGCTAATTTTCACCATGTTAGCCAGGACCATCTCCATCTCCTGACCTTGTGATCTGCCCACCTCGGCCTCCCAAAGTGCTGGGATTACAGGCGTGAGCCACTGTGCCTGGCCAATAAAAAATTATTAATCCAAAAGAAAGCAGGAAGAATAAAAAAGGAACAAAGAACTGACAGGTCACCCTGGAAGGGTCAGAGGGTGTACCCTTCACCCCTACTGTGAGAAATCAATTTGTGAGGTGAGGCCCAGCATCTCTGCTCTGTGGTTGCTTTTCTTTGGAGGTCAGAAATTATGGTGGGAACTGCTACCATCAACTGGGATCCCTAAATGCAATGGGGATAAAGGAATCCTGGGATGGCAGGGGCCAAGTAGCAGCACCATGCCAAATCAAGGTGGGCATGGTTACCGTAATAAATAGTGGAGCCAAAGCAGTAATCAGAATAGTCAGACTTGCAGAGACCTATGGCACTGGGTAGTCAATCATGGCGTCCCTAGAAAAGAAATAGATGGGCAGTCTACTAAACTCTTACTTGATCTGTATAAGCAGAAGAATTCTAGGTCTGGTCAACAGAAGTATAACTTGAATCACCTGAAGAGAGTCCTGGCCCCTTAATCAACTCCCAGAAATGAGCTACTTTCAGACCCAGAATCTCCTTAATGAAAGGGAAGCTGTGTCCTCTTGAGAAGACTTTCCTGTTTATCATTCTCCTGCCCTTCCCCAAAGGGACCTATGGCTATTTGCCTTGCAGAAGGGGAAACAATGATTTTTTGGGGATTACCAGACAATGGCTTCTGAACTAACACTAATTCCAGGGGACCCAAACATCGCTGTGGTCCAGTAGTCAGAGTAGGGGCTTATGAAGTCAAGTGATCAATGGAGTTTTAGCTCAGGTCTGTCTCCGTGGGCCTAGCAGGTCCCTGAGCCCATCCTGTGGTTATTTTCCCAGTTTCAGAATGTACAATTGGAACAGACATACTCAGCAATGAGTAATATCACTATATTCTCTGACTTGTAGAGTAAGGGCTCCTATGGTGGGAAAGGCCAAGTGAAAGCCACTAAAACTGCCACTACCTAGAAAACAGTAAACCAAAGCAACACCACAATCCTGGAGGGACTGCAGAGATTAGTGTCACCATCAAGGACTGAAAGAGGTAGGGGTGGTGATTCCTACTTCATTCTCATTCAGCTTACCTACTCTGGACAGTGCAGAAAACAGATGGATCTTATGGAATGACAGTGGATTTCTATAAATTTAATCAGGTGGCAACTGCAATTGTAACTGGTGTTCCAGATGTCGTTTTATTGCTTGAACAAATTAACATACATCCTTGGACCTGGTATGCAGTGACTGATCTGACAGAAGCTTTTTTCTTCTTGGTTATCTGTTAGTAAAGACCACCAGAAGCAGTTTGCTTTCAGCAATATACCTTCAATGTCTTACCTTAGGGGTGGGTGTATTGTTTTCAACCATATATCATAATTTAGTCCACAGAGAGCCTGATTACCTTGTCCTTCCACAAGATATCATGCTGGTTCATTACACTGTGATATTATGCTGAATGGATCTGGTGAGCAGGAAGTATTAACTACTCTAGACATGCTGGTGGTAACACATGTGTGTGACAGAAGGTGGGAAATAAATCCCTCCAAAATTCAGGGCCTCCCATGTTAGTGAAATTTCTGGGGATCCAGTGGTCTAGGGCATACAAAGACATCCCTTCTACCGTAAAGGGTAAGTGTTGCACCTGGCCCCTCCTACCACAAAAAGACACGCAGAACACCTGGGGTGCTGCTTCAGCTTTTGGAGACAACATATTACTCATTTGGGTTGCTACTCCAGCCCATTTACTGAGTAACTAAAAAAGCTGCTAATTTAAGTGGGACTCAGAACAAGAGAAGCAGTTCTGCCATTTGGGCCATGTGATTCAAACCCAATGGTGCCTGAAGTGTCGGCAGCAGACAGAGATGCTATCTGGAGTCTTTAATAGATCTCTATTAGGTGAATCACAACACAGACCCTTAGGATTTTAGAAAAAGCCCTACCATCCTCTGTGACTAACTACTCTCCTTTTGGGAAACAGTGTTTGGCTTGTTAGTGGGACTTTGTAGAGACTCAAAGCTTAACCATGGGGCATCAAGTTACCAGGTGACCTGAGCTGCCGATCATGAAACAGATGTTGTCTAACCTACTAAGCCATAAAGTGGGGTGTACATGGTAGCACTCCATTATCAAATGGCAGTGGTATATGTAAGACTGGGCTTAAACAGACACTAAAGGCACAAGCTGCATGAGGAAGTAGCCAAAATACTCCATGGCCCTGTTCTTCTTTGTCTCTCCCAGCCTGCACCTATGGCCTCATGGGGAGTTCTCTATGGCCAGTTGATTGGCAAAGAAAAACTCGGGCCTGGTTGGTAGATACTTCTGTGTGATATGCAGGTTCCACCTGGAAGTGCACAGCTGTAACACTACAGTCCCTTCTGGGACACCCCTTAGGGACAGTGGTGAAGGGATAGCCTCCCAGTGGGCAATACTTCTGGCAGTGCACCTGGTTGTTCATTTTGTCTAGAAAGAAAAATGGCCTGAACTAAGGGTCTACTCTGATTCATAGGCTATGGCCAATGGTTTGCCTGGATGGTCAGGAACTTAGGGGGAACACAGATGAAAAACTGTTAGCAAGGTGTTATGGGCTGAATTGTTCCCCTCCCACCCCATTCATATGTTGAAGTCCTAACCTCCAGTATCTCAGAATGTGACTATAATTGGGGATAGGGCCTTTAAAGAAGTGATTAAGTTAAAATGAGGCCATTAGGGTATGCCCTAATCCAATCTGACTGGTGTCCTTGTAAGAAGAAAAAATTTGGACACACAAAAGAGATGCCAGGGATATGCAGACAGAGTAACAAAGTAGTGCCATCTGCAAGTCAAAGAGAGATGCCTCAGAAGAAACCAAACCTGCTAACACCTGATCTTAGACTTCCAGTTTCCAGAAATGCGAGAAAACATGTTCTCAGTCTGGTATTTGTTATGGCAGCCCTAGCAAACTAATGCACAAGGACACCTGGGGAGTAGGTCAGTGGATAGACCTCTCTGAACAGGCAAATAACGTGAAAACACTGTGTCCCATTAAATGCTCATCAAAGAGTGACCTCAGCCGAGGATTTCAATGATAAATTGGATGGGATGACTCGTTCTATGGATACCAGTCAGCATCTTTCCCCAGTTGCTCTTGTCACCGCTTCATGAACAGCGGCCATGATGGCGAGTGTGGAGGTTATGCATGGGCTTAGGCAATGTGGACTTTCATTTACCAAGGCCCATCTGGCTACAGCCACTGTTGAGTGCCCAATCAGCCAGTAGCAGAAACCGACACTGAATCCCTCATATGGAGAGTCTCCAGGGTGATTAGGGAGCCACCTTGTGGCAGGTCGATTACTTTGCACTGCTTCTGTCATGGAAAGTGCAGTGCTTTGGTTCTTACTGGAACGTTTACTGTGAATATCAATTTGCCTT
Organism: Colobus angolensis palliatus; assembly: GCF_000951035.1. NCBI lineage: Eukaryota > Metazoa > Chordata > Mammalia > Primates > Cercopithecidae > Colobus > Colobus angolensis. The sequence continues at coordinate 1,337,368 of NW_012111919.1, read as the reverse complement.
TCTGGCACGCAATGCTTTTGCCAAAACTACCATTTGTGGACTTACAGAGTGCCTTATCCACCATTATGGTATCCCACAAAGCACTGCTTCTTATCAAGGAACTAACTTCTCAGTAAGTGAAGTGCAGCAATGGGCCATGCTCACAAAATACTGATCTTACTGCATCATTGGGAAGCAGTTGGCTCGACAGAATGGTAGGATGGACTACTGAAGACTCCATCACAGTGCCAGCTAAGTGGCAGTATTTTGCAGAGTCAATGTCCTCCACGATGCTGCAAATGTTTTAAGTCAGCTTCCAGCATAGGGTGCTATTTTTCCCACGGAGCCAGGATTCGTGAGTCCAGAAATCAAGGAGAGCAAACAGAAATTACCCTGTTCACTATTACCCCTAGTGATCTAATCTACCAGCAAAATTTCTGCTTCTTGTCCCTGCAACTTTGGGCTCTGCCTGTCTAGAGGGCTTGGTTCCAAAGGGAGGAATGCTTCCACCAGGAGACACAACAATGATTCTACTGAACTGGAAGTTAAAACTGCCATCTGGCCACTTTGAGCTCCTCATGCCTTGAAATCAACAGGCAGCAGAGGGCGGGTACCGTACTGGCTGGGGTGATTAATCCTGATTACCAAGGGGAAATTAGGTTGCTACTATACAACAGAGGTAAGGAAGAGTATGTCTCAAATGTGGCAGATCTCTTAGGGTGTCCCTTAGTACTAACATGACCTCTAATTAGTCAGTAGAAAATCACAACCCAATTCGCACAGGACTGCTAGTGGCCTAGAAGACATTTTAGGAATGAAGGTCACCCCACCAGGCAAAGAACTAGGACAAACTGAGGTACTTCCTGAGGGCAAAGGGAATACGAAAAGGGGAGTAGAAATATCACCCTTTCCACACTAGACCCGGTACACAGTCAGTGCATTGTGGTCTCATCTGAGGGAGCTGCAGTCAAGGACTTGGGTCTCTGGGGCTGGCTAAGCTCTTACACAAATGTGCATTCCTAGCCTAGATGCCTTCTATTCCTAGGTCTTTTTATATGGGGACTTTGGCTGAGGCCTTCTTCAGGTGCCTCTGCTGAGACCTTGGTCAAAGGAGGAAGCGGAAATCTTTTATTTATTTATTTATTTTGAGACGGAGTCTCACTCTGTCGCCCAGGCTGGAGTGCAGTGGCACAGTCTCGGCTCACTGCAACCTCTGCCTCCCGGATTCAAGTGATTCTCCTGCTTCAGCCTCCTGAGTAGCTGGGATTACAGGCATGTGCCACAATGCCTGGCTAATTTTCGTATTTTTAGTGGAGATGAGGTTTTGCCATGTTGGCCAGGCTGGTTGGTCTCGAACTTCTCACCTCAGGTGATCCGCCCGCCTCCACCTCCCAAAGTGCTGGTATTACAGGTGTGAGCCACTGCACCCGGCCGGAAGGGGAAATCTTAAAGACATTTCTCCCAGTCTACTTCATTCTCCTCACCCAGGGTCCATAAAGCCTCAGGAACCTTTTGTTCAGGGCTTTTGCAACAGTGAGATGACCCCCATTTGTATGCTAATCTACCAGATCCTCAACCAGTGTACCATTCCATGGGGAAAATGGTACAGGGAGGAGCTGGCATTTTCTTTGGTTTTAGCCTTTTATGTAAACTATCATAGTAAGTGAATAAAGGCTCCACTGTTACTTTCCTTTTGGGTTGTTTAATTATTTACTCTGACATTTGATAGCTCAGTTCTCTTTCCAGATCAGCTGAATACTAATCTGGAAATATGTTTATGAAGATTTCTTTCTTATTTTGTTATGAATGTATATAATTAACCAAATATTTGTGTTTTCTTCTCTAGCTCCTTATCATCTAATATAAGATGTATCCATAATAGTTAACTTTATGTCATAGCATTTATGTTACAGAATATGAAAGAGTGAATTTCACCCAAGGACTCTGCATCCTCTTCTAGGGAAAGGATTAGTGTATTTTTGGTTGTATAAAGAAGAATTGCATTATGTCAGGATTAAGTATGACTCTTGTCATTGCCTTTATTCGAAGACTAAGTATGGCTTCAGGAGATGTGTATGGGCATCAAATAGACAAGGGGTGGAGTATGATAGTCTTCAAATATGTCAACTTGGCTAGGCTACAGCCCAGTTATTCAATAAACATTAACCTAGATGTTACTGCGAAGGTATTTTATAAGTGATTAAAGTCGTATCAGCTGATAAACTATCAATATCAGGAGTGAATGAGGAGACATCATTATAGAGTATAAAAACATTAAAATGACAAGTATTATGAACAACTTTTTTGCAATAAATTTGGCAAATTGTTAATAGATGAAATGAACAAATTATTTGAAAGACACAAACTACTACCATAGCTTACACTAGAATGGAGAACCTGAATAGCCCTATATCTATTAATTGAATTCATAAGTAAAAACTTTCCCAACAAAGAAAACTAGGAGCCCAAGAATTACTGGTTAATTCTATCAAGTATTTAAGAAATAATACCAACTCTACATAAAATCTTTCAGAAAATATGGAGGCCAGGCACGGTGGCTCACACCTGTAATCTCAGCACTTCGGGAGGCTAAGGCAGGCGGATCATGAGGTCAGGAGATTGAGTCCATCCTGGCCAACATGGTGAAACACTGTTTCTACTAAAAATACAAAAATTAGCCCAAGATCTCGCCACTGCACCACTCCAGCCTGGTGACAGGGCGAGACTCCGTCTCAAAAAAAAGAAAAAAGAGAGGAGAGAATACTTCTCAATTCATTTTATGAAGCCAGCATTACCCTGATACCAACACCAGGCAAAAATATCATAAGAAAATTATCCCTGAGACTTTATCCCTCATGACCAACATAAAAATCCTTTATAATATATGACAACAAAATGGAGTTTATTCGAAGAAGCAAGTTTGGTTCAATATTCAAAAATCAATGTGACTGACATTATTAATAGACTACAAAAGAAAAAAACTCATAATTATCTCAGTAGATGGAGAAAAGGCATGACAAAATTCAATACTCATTCTCAGCAAACCTGATAAAGAGTACATATGAAAAACCTACAACTAACACCATACTTAATACTGAATGCTTTCCTCCTAAGACTGGGAACAGGTTGACAATATTTGTTCTCATGACTTCTATCCAATATTGTACAAAGGTCTTAGACATTGTGATAAGTCAAGAACAAGAAATAAATGGTATCTATATTGGAAAGAAAGAAGTCAAACTGTCTTTACTTATAGACAACATAATTAACTACATAGAAAATCCTCAGGAATCTATTTAAAAAAAAAAAAAGGCTACTAGAACTAGTAAATGAATTCAGCTAAACCACAAGATACAAGGTCCATGTCCAAAAATCTTTGTATTTCTATATTCTAGTGAGAAATTAAAGTTAAAAAAGTAAAACAGCCTAAAAGTATGAAATACCTAGGCATAAATTTAACAAAAAGTATTCAAGATCTATTCATTGAAAAGTACCAAACACTGCTGAGAGAAATTTAAAGACCTAAATAAACAGAGAACTTTACCATGTTCAAGGATGAAATGACTCAGTATTTTCAAGCTGTCAATTCTCCCCAAATTTATATACTGATTCAATGCAATTCCAATAAAACTTGAAATGAATCACAGACCAAAATGTAAGAGCTAAAACTAGAACATTTCTAGAAGAAAGTATACAAGAACATCTTAGTGATCTTGAGTTAGAAAAAAACTTTTAGATCCCACACTAATAGCATGATCCATAAATACTTCAAATGGATCACAGACCAAAATGTAAGAGTTAAAACTAGAAAATTTCTAGAAGAAACTATACAGGAAAATCTTAGTGATCTTGAGTTAGAAAAATGTTTTTCAGATACCACACTAATAGCATGATCCATAAAAGAGAAATTTGATAAATCAGACTTCATTACAATTAAGAATTTCTGCTCTTATATAGTGAAAAGATAAGCCACAGACTATGAGGAAATATTTGCAAATCATATATTTGATAAAGGACTTGTATCCTAATATATAAAGAACTCTGAAAACTCAGTAATAGGAAAAACAACTCAGTCCAACAAAATGGGCAAAAATTTGAACAGATGCTTCTTTTTTTTTTTTTTTAGACAGAGTCTTGCTCTGTCACCCAGGCTGGGGTGCAGTGGCCGGATCTCAGCTCACTGCAAGCTCCGCCTCCTGGGTTTACGCCATTCTCCTGCCTCAGCCTCCCGAGTAGTTGGGACTATAGGTGCCTGCCACCTTGCCTGGCTAGTTTTTTGTATTTTTTAGTAGAGATGGGGTTTCACCGTGCACCGTGTTAGCCAGGATGGTCTTGATCTCCTGACCTCATGATCCGCCCGTCTCGGCCTCCCAAAGTGCTGGGATTACAGGCTTGAGCCACCGCGCCCAGCTGAACAGATGCTTCTTTATAAGATATACAGATACTCAATATATTTGGTAATTAAGGTAATATAAAAACCACAAGGAAATATGACTACATTCCAGCTAGGAACGGTGGCACACACCTATAATCTCAGCACTTTGGGAGGCTGAGGCGGGTGGATAACTTGAGGTCAGGAGTTTGAGACCAGCCCTGACAACATGGTAAAACCCAATCTCTACTAAAAATACAAAAATTAGTTGGACATGGTGGTGGGCGCCTATAGTCCCAGCTACTTGGGACGCTGAGGCAGGAGAATTGCTTTAACATCGGAGGCGGAGGTTGCAGTGAGCCAAGACTGTTCCACTGCACTCCAGCCTGGGCAACAGAGTAAGACTCTGTCTCAAAAAAAAAAAAAAAAAAACACACACAAAGAAAAAAGAACTGTTACTACATTCCTGTTAGAATGTCTAAAATTAAAAAGATTGACCACGCAAAGTGGCTGGTACCTAGAACTCTCATACACTGCTGGTGGGAATGCAAAAGAGTATAACCACTTTGGGAAAACAGTCTGACAGGAAAGCAAACACATACCTAGCACATGCTAGTGGCACATGCCTCATAATCCCAGCTTCTTGGGAGGCTGAGGCAGGAAGACTGCTTGAGCCCAGGAGTCTGAGGCCAACCTGGGTGACACAGCAATACTCAAAGACTCATCCCTAAAATTTTTTTTTTTTTTTTCTTCCCAGAGATAAGGTTTCCCTCTGTCACCCAGGCTGGAGTGCAGTGGCCTGATCATAGCTCAATGTGACCTCAAACTCCTGGGTTCAAGCAATTCTCCTGCCTCAGCCTCCCTAGTAGCCAGGACTATAGGCATGTGCCACCACACCCAACTAATTAAAACTTTGTATTTTGTTGAGACAAAGTCTTGTTATGTTGCTCAGGCTAAACTTTTTTTTCAAAAGCTAATATATATCTGTTATATGGACCAGTCAATTCACTCTTCAGTATTTACCCAACAGAAATGAAACATTTGTCCACATAAAGACTTTTTGTTTTTTGAGACAGAGTCTCACCCTGTCACCCAGGCTGGAGTGCAGTGGTGCAATCTTGGCTCACTGCAACCTCCACCTCTTGGGTTCAAGCGATTCTCCTACCTTAGCCTCCCAAGTAGCTGGGACCACAGGTGCACACCACTACACCCGGCTAATTTTTGTATTTTAAGTAGAGACGGGGTTTCGCCATGTTGGTCAGGCTGGTGTTGAATTCCTGACTTCAGGCAATCAGCCTGCCTCAGCCTCCCAAAGTGCTGGGATTACAGGCTTGAGCCACCGCGCCCGGCCCAGCCTTGAACTTCTGGGCTCAAACAGTATTCCTGCCTCAGCCTCCTGACTAGCTGGGACTACAGGTGTACACTATGATACCCAGCTAATTTTTAAAAAATTCTTTTTTAAGAGATGGGATCTTGCCGTGTTGTCCAGGCTGGTCTGGAATTCCTGGCCTCAAGCAATTCTCCCACCTCAGCCTCCCAAAGTGCTATGATTACAGGTGTGAGCCACCATGCATGGCTATTTTTGGATTATGGCAGTGTTTACATAGCTATATACATTTTCAAAACTCAAATTATACATTAAAAATTGGTCAATTTCACCAGACACAGTGGCTCACACCTGTAATCTCGGCACTTTGGGTGGCTGAGGCAGGAGGATTGCTTGAGCCCAGGAGTTTGAGACTAGCCTGGACAACAGAGTGAGATCTTGTTTCTACAAAAAATAAAAAATTAGCTGGTGTGGCAGCGTATTCCTGTGGTCTCAGCTACTTGGGAGGCAGAAGTGGGAAGATCATTTGAGCCCAAAAAGTTGAGGTTGCAACAAGCTATATTCACACCACTATACTCCAGTCTGAGCAACAGAGTGAGACCCCAACATGCACACACACACACACAAAATTAATACATTTACTATTATGTAAATAATATCTCAATAATGCTGATTTTCAAGAAATATAAGAGGGTGATGAACATACAAATTAGAATAGTAGCTTCTTTGGATAAAGGGAGGCAAAGAAACTGAATGGGAGGAAGTAGCCCATCAGTAGATGTCAATTATTGTTAATATTCTCAGGTTGGTTGTTTCATTTATTATCTTACTAAAACAGACACAAGAAACTGAAGGAAGGTTATGTATGGATAATGATACAGGTAATTTAAGAATCAAAAATAATGACTTGACTGAATTCTGTACTCCTAATGTTCTAATTATAAACCAAAATGAAAATCAGGGTGATGTTGAAAATGATTTAGTATTAGCTATTTTAGAAAACTTCCTTCCTTAGAATAGTGACCCATTTCTTAAGAGTTTGAGCTTCACTCTGTGCTTCCTGTGATATTCAAGAGGTTAACCATTTTTCTTTTGAGATGGGAGCCTGGCTCCGTTGCCCAGGCTGGAGCGCAATGGCACAATCTTGGCTCGCTGCAACCTCAGCTCCACCAGGTTCAAGCGATCTTCCTGCCTCAGCCTCCCAAGTAGCTGGGACTACAGGTTTGTGCTACTACAGCTGGCTAATCATTTTTAGTGGAGATAGGGTTTCACCATGTTGGCAAGGCTGGTCTCAAACTCCTGACCTCAAATGGTCTTCCTGCCTCAGCCTCCCAAAGTGCCGGGATTACAGGTGTGAGCCACCATGCCTGGCCTAAGAGGTTAATTCTTTAAAAAAATAAGTAACTTTATAAGGCCCAACTCTGAGATGTGCTAACACTTACCCAGGGGTTCCACTAATTGGTCAACCAATCCCATTTTCTTTGCCCTGTCTGCACGAATGTTTCTACCAGTCAGCATCATGTCCAAAGCAGCAGGCACACCCACCTAACAGGCAAGCAAGGATGAGAGTATAGGGGGGAAAAAATCAGGGTGATAATTATATAGTTTACAAATCACCAAATGAACAAATATTAAAATGAAAAAAGTCAAACCATATGTTTATGCTTTTTGTCAATAGCATAGATAAGTTATATTTAATATACTGATATACATTTGGGTAACTTTGGGGATTAGATACCTCTAGCTGAAGCAAAAATGTCTTTATCTCTTCATTCAATATATAGGATTCTTATACTAATAAGGTAAAGAATTTCATGTTTCCTAAAATTGTACATTTCTGTTATTCTGAGGGGTTTTTTTCCTATCATTTATAAAATATTTAAAAATCTGGCTGGGCACAGTGGCTCACACCTGTAATCCCAGCACTTTGGGAGGCCAAGGCAGGTGGATCACCTGAGGTCAGGAGTTCAAGACCAGCCTGACCGACATGGTGAAACCCTACCTTTACTAAAAATACAAAAAATTAGCTGGGCGTGGTGGGGCACACCTGTCATTCCAGCTACTCGGGAGGCCGAGGCACAAAAATTGCTTGAATCCAGGAGACGGAGGTTGCAGTGAGCCAAGATCACGCCACTGCACTCCAGCCTGATCAACAGAGTGACTCTGTTCCAAAAATAAAATAAAATAAAATAAAATTCTCATATTGAAACTAGCAAAGACTCTGAGAAACCTGATAGTTTTGACAAAGTCTTTAAAAAGAATTTTAAGCTTAACAAAAATAGAACTCAGCTAGGGCTGTTTATATGGGATACCAGAAGAATGGCTTCTAGTAACATTCAAATACCAGCTATAGTTTAAGAAAATAAAGGCCGGGCGCGGTGGCTCAAGCCTGTAATCCCAGCACTTTGGGAGGCCGAGACGGGCGGATCACGAGGTCAGGAGATCGAGACCATCCTGGCTAACACGGTGAAACCCCGTCTCTACTAAAAATACAAAAACTAGCCGGGTGAGGTGGCGGGTGCCTGTAGTCCCAGCTACTCCGGAGGCTGAGGCAGGAGAATGGCGTAAACCCGGGAGGCGGAGCTTGCAGTGAGCTGAGATCCGGCCACTGCACTCCAGTCCCGGCGACAGAGCGAGACTCCGCCTCAAAAAAAAAAAAAAAAAAAAAAAAAAAAAAGAAAATAAAAAGAAGAAACTCAACAAATATTTTTGATACACATATACGCATATTCATTCTTTCAATAAATCCTTTTGACATTCCTATGAAGGAAAGCACATTATTATTATTAGAAAATTACCACCATAAACCTTGTTTTCTTTTGTGCTCAACTGAGATCAACTTCCCTGCAAAGAGTATGTCTGTTGAGCCTTGTTTTCACTGAGGAATCTAGAGTGCCAGAAGCTACGAGGTTCAGTGGGCCCTTGAGTTGACATTAAGATTGCTCTGCAGCATCCAGGTCTGACTGTCCTTCCCTTCTCCTTGGAATTCAAAGCCTGCTGAGCTTCTTTTGGTTCCATAGGACACAGCAATGAGAACATCCAAATCAGATAATGAGGGAAAACGTCTGTCTCTTATATTTATTATGAAATATTAATATGACTCATGGTTTTGAAAAACTGTTAAGATGGTACTATGTGGAAAAGGAACCAATTAAACCATAAGCTCCAGAAAAGCAAGACATGCATCTTAGTTATCTTTATCCTTCCTCAGAGACTAACAAAGGACTTTGATCAATAATTCTGTGGAATTAGGCCAGGCGTGGTGGCTCACGTCTGTAATCCCAGCACTTTGGGAGGCCAAGGCGGGAGGATTACCTGAGATCGGGAGTTCAAGACCAGCCTGGCCCACATGGTGAAACCCCATCTCTACTAAAAAATTAGCTGGGTGCAGTGGCGTGTGCCTATAATTCCAGCTATTCGGGAGGCTGAGGCAGGAGAATTGCTTGAACCCACGAGGAGAAGGTTGCAGTGAGCTGAGATCGCGCCACTGCACTCTAGCCTGAGCTACAGAGCGAGACTTTGTCTCAAAAAAAAAAAAAAAGAAAAGAAAAAAAAATTCTGTGGAATTGAAAAAATAAGACCAGGAATAAAAGTCTGTCATTGATCCTGTACACTCATATTTTATTTGGTTTTTTAATTCTACAATGAATGCCCATATTATGCATTTTATATACGAAAACAGATCTAAAGAGGGCATATAGGTTCACAAAGGGGATGTTAGACTCACCATTTTGGGCAGCCGTTGTGTGCCTCCTGCTCCTGGTAAGGCCCCCAGCAAGACTTCAGGGACACCTAATACTGTTTTTCTGTCTTTTGTTGCTATTCTGTATTGGCATGAAATGGCAAGCTTTGAACAAATTAAAGAAAATTAGAATGTTAGAAAATGTGACTTAGTAGCAACTTGAGATTGATAAGGGTCTAAAGATTACTTATAAAGCAGGAATGTGCTCACAGAAAAAACTGAAATTCCTTAGGCTGGCATTTAATAATTTCTAGAATTTACCTTTTTAGCCTTTTTTTCATACTTTTCCTCTAATTTACTAATCTCTTTTTGGGCTGTAGATCTCCTGAAAAATCTACTGAAAGCTAGAGAAGCTCTCAGGAGAAAAATGCATACACAATTTTATATGGACCCCAGGTTAAAAAGCCCTGGACTCTCCAATCAAGCACGTCTACTTATGGTGTCCTAGTTGGCTTTGTTTTGCCTTTGCTCATACCATACCATATGTGGAATTGTTTTGCCCTCCATATTCTGGTTAATCAAATTCTGCTTATAGTTTAGGGCCAGGCCCAGGTTTTCTTAATGAATATAGTCATGTGTCACATAACGAGGGGGATATGTTCTGAGAAACGTGTCATGAGGCAATTTTGTTGTTGTGTGAACATCATAGAGTGTACTTACACAAACCCAAATGGCAGAGCCTGCTACACATCTAGGCTATATGGGATAGCCAGTTGCTCCTAGCCCAGCGGTACCCAGCCTTTTTGACACCAGGGACTGGTTTCTCAGAAGACAATTTTTTCCAAGAACTGGGGGTGGGGTGGGAGGGAGTGGTTTCAGGATGAAACTGTTCCACTTCAAATCATCAGGCATTAGAGGTCGATGGAGTGCGTAACCTGGATCCCTCTCATGTGCAGTTCACAACAGGGTTCCTGCTCTTATGAGAATCTAATGCCACTGTTGATATGACAGGAGGTGGAACTCAGGTGGTAATGTTCACTCGCCCACTGCTCACCTCCTGCTGTGGGGCCCAGTTCCTAACAGGCTATGTCCTGGGGATTGGGGACTCCTGTCCTAAGGGGCTACAAACCTGGACAGCATGTGACTGTACTGAATACTGTAGGCAACTGTGGCACAGTGATAAGCATTTCTTTGTAGAAATGCTTATCAGAAAAGGTATAGAAAAATGTAGTGTTATAGTCTTATAGAACCACTGTTGTATATGCAATTGGTCATTGAAACGTTATGTGCTAAATGACTGCATATGTGAAAGTGTCTGGCACAGAGTTCAGCATGTGAAAAGTGCTCAATGAATGTTTTCTTTTCCCCTTCTTTTTTTTCCTACATGTTTGGGTCTAGTAAGCATCTCTTCTCTCAAGTCTTCTATTATTTACCAACTTTACTACTGACAAAGCACTTATATTATGCTTTGTGTGTCTCAACCAGACTTAAGTAGCTTAAGAGCATAGATCACACTTCTGAATCTTTGCCCTGCAAACTTGAACCAGATTTTTACAACTCAAAAGGACATTAGAGATGCAGTTCAAATGAAAACATCACATCTTCATTTACTTGCTCTGTGCCACTTGCTCTGTGTCATGTGGATTAAGGATTAAAACCTATCCAGAAGTTTGATAACTAAAAACAAAAGCTAGCCAGGCGCGGCGGCTCACACCTGTAATCCCAGCACTTTGGGAGGCCAAGGCAGGCGGATCACCTGAGGTCAGGAGTTTGAGACCAGCCTGGCCAACATGGTGAAACGCCATCTCTACTAAAAATACAAAAATTAGCTGGTCATGGTGATGCACACCTGTAATCCCGGCTACTGGGGAGGCTGAGGCAGGAGAATTGTTTGAAGCCGGGAGGCAGAGGTTGCAGTGAGCTAAGATGGTGTCATTGCACTCCAGCCTGGGAGACAAGAACAAAATTCCATCTCAAAACAAAAAACAAAGATGATTCTCCTCCAGAAACTTTTTCCAGGCAAAGCAGTAGCCTAAGGGTTTATAGCTGATGAATGCCCCCAATGAGTTGGACAGTATCTCAATAACTTTAGAATATCTATACCTCAAGTCCTCCTCCCAGGCAGGATCCATTGATGGCAGCCACAACAGGCTTTGGGGACTTTTCAAGTTTCTCTAATATTCTCTGTGCTTCTTGTGATAGCTGTGTTACTTCTTGAGGGGTCTTGCAAGCGGATAACATGCTGCATTATCCACAAAAGCAGAGAACAGAGAAAAAGATAAAACTATAACGTATTTGGTTCAATACTTATTCACTATACACTTATCCTATCATGCATCAATATTTGGTAATGAATCTTCAAATACTCAGAAGGTTAAGAATGATTTTGCAGTGCCGGGCATGGTAACTCACGCCTGTAATCCCAGCACTTTGGGAGGCCGAGGTGGGCGGATTACAAGGTCAGGAGATCAAGACCATCCTGGCTAACATGGTGAAACCCTGTCTCTAATAAAAATACAAAAAAAAAAAAAAAAAATTAGCCAGGCGTGGTGGTGGGCGCCTATAGTCCCAGCTACTCAGGAGGCTGAGGCAGGAGAATGGCGTGAACCCGGAGGTTGCAGTGAGCTGAGATCATGCCACTGCACTCCAGCCTGGGCAACAGAGCGAGACTCCATCTCAAAAAAAAAAAAAAGAATGATTTTGCTTCAAATAGCACAATAGCAGCAACACCATCTCTCTATAGAGTGTTAAATTTCTGGATCCATGAGACCATCCTGGCTAACACTGTGAAACCCTGTCTCTACTAAAAACACAAAAAATTAGCCGGGCGCAGTGGTGCGCGCCTGTAGTCCCAGCTACTCAGGAGGCTGAGGCAGGAGAATGGGGTGAACCCAGGAGGCGGAGCGTGCAGTGAGCCGAGATCGCGCCACAGCACTCCAGCTTGGGTGACAGAGCAAGACTCCGTCTCAAAAAAAAATTTCTGGATCCAGAAAACATAAAAGTGTTGTATAATTTGTTTTTACTTCTGTAATAAATCACTAAATGACAAAGCTTGGTACAAGGGAAAATCATCTTTGGTAAATTACTTCACTATCAGATTAAACATTTCACTATCAGGTAGTTAAACAGCAATAAAAATGACAGCAAAAGAAAAGCTTCCAAGTTGTTTAGAGAAATCTGAAACATTTTAACAGATCCCCTTAATGATTAAAAATGACCAAGTAGTCCAGGCATGGTGGCTCATGCTTGTAATCCCAGCACTTTGGGAGGCCAAGGCAGGTGGATCACCTGAGGTCAGGAGTTCGAGACCAGCCTGGTCAACATGGTGAAACTGAGTCTCCACTAAAAATACAAAAATTAGCTGGGCTTGGTGGTGCATTCCTGTAATCCCAGCTACTCAGGAGGCTGAGGCAAGAGAATCACTGGAACCCGGGAGGTAGAGGGTGCAGTGGGCCGAGATCGCACCACTGTACTCCAGCCTGGCCAGCAGAGGGAGACTCCGTCTCAAAAATAGATAAGTAAATAAAAATGATCAGGTGCAATGATGTTCCACTCAATGTCCTTCAGTTTCAGTTTGTTTCATTTGCTACTTTGTGAACACATTTAGGATATGGATTTTGTACTTTTGACCAAGGATAACTAATATATTCTGTAATTTTGTACACTGAGAGTTGCTCAGCTGGCCTCAAAGAAGCTACAAGTATTTTCCTCTGGATATAAGTAGCTACTGCCAGGTACATGAGTATGTCTTGCTGTTTCCCCTTTTTATGTATGTATAAACAATTGTAAACAAGTTAATGAAAGCACGCATTCCACCATTTAGCAGAGGAAAAGAAAATACTAGCTGCATCTGTCAAGTTGCCTTTGACAATTTCAAGTCCTACACCCACTTCATTTCCCCGAAGTAGCCATCTTCATGTTTGTAGCATCTCCTTCCAGACCAACTATGACTGTGTCCATAAACAGTATCAAGAATTATTCCATGCTTGGTTTTAAAACATTTATAGAAACTATATACTGTATGAAACATTCTGCAATTTGCTTTTCTTTTAACTTAACCTTACGTTTTTGAGTTCTAACATCATACTGTGGATCTAGTTAATTCCTTTTACCTGTTTTGTAGTATTCTACTGTGTGAATAGTCCACATTTTACTTATCCATTTTCCTGACTGATATTTGGTTTTAAATTCTTCACTATTTTACACTATACGGACCAAACATCCTTATACACTGGTTCTTATAAACAAGGAGTGAGATTTCTCTAGATCACGTGATATGTGTGTGTGTGTGTGTATATATGTGTGTGTATATATGTGTGTCTGTGTGTGTGTGTATATATATGTACATACATACATATACTTTTTTTTTTTTTAAAGACAGTCTCACTTTGTCACCCAGGCTGGAGTGCAGTGGTGCGATCTCGGCTCACTGCAACCTCCGCCTCCCATGTTCAAGGGATTCTTGTGCCACAGCCTCCTGAGTAGCTGAGATTACAAGCGTGTGCCACTACGCCTAATTTTTGTACTTTTAGTGGAGACAGGGTTTCATCATGTTGGCCAGGTTGGTCTTGAGCTCTTGGCCTTACGTGATCTGCCTGCCTCAGCCTCCCAAAGTGCTGGGATTACAGGCAAGAACCACCACACCCAGCCTGATACGTACATTTTCAATTTTACAGGCCTGTGTCACTGTGCCCAGCACTTGTACTTTCTTTTAAAAGGAGAAATTATTAGGCCTAAGAAACACACTATTAACCAAGATACAAGGTGACTTCAAGTTTCCTAAAACTTACTTGATATCAGCACCTGCAATAAAGCAGCCTGGCTTTGATGAGATAAGGACGGCACTTCTGATTTGATCACTAGCCCAGATTTCGTTCATAACTTCTGTGAACTCTGAATGCAGCTCTTTACTTAGTGTATTTACCTGCCAAAGGGAAATATATACAGGTAAGGGTTTAAATTTGAAGCACCGGATGTACATATAACCATCAAATGCTACTTTGATTATAAGAAATATACTTATCCAGTAGAAATATACTGTTAGAAGAAAATAAGAAATACCATTTTCCCAGCAAGTCAGTAGCTTTCTATTCAGGCAACTTTGGCCCACTATAAGCACCCTTCCTTTAAAAATAGGTCTCCTCGAAGGAGGAACTCAGGGTCATCCTCAGAGTTTCAATCATTTGTAGGCTATAAACAAATAGGTCTACAAACATTTATTGGCATGGAAAAAAATCTGTATAATGTTAAGAAAAAAATGAAATACACATAAGATATATAGGCCAGGCATGGTGGCTCATCCCTATAATCCCTGCACTTTGGGAGGCCAAGGCAGGCAGATTACTTGAGCTCAGGAGTTAGAGACCAGCCTGGGCAACATAATGGAACCCTGCCTCTACAGAAAATACAAAAATTAGCTGAGCCTGGCAGCACACGCCTACAGTCCCAGCTACTCAGGAGGCTTAGGTGGGAGGATCACCTGAGCCTGGGGAGGCTGAAGCTGCACTGAGCTGTGACTGAGCCACTGCACTCCAGCCTAGGAAAAGAATGAGACCCTATCTTCAAAAAAACCTGTATAGTATGATCTAAGCTTTGTAAACATTATTTATTGAAACTGAATTAAATGTGGTTATCCCATGGAAGATAAGCAAGAAAAAAATGTGGTTATCTTTGGGTTTGAATTATGGTTATTATTTTCTTCTTTATAATTTTTTACAGTTGAAAAATTTTCTACCATTGACATATATTACTTTTGTGTTCAGGAAAAATGTCCAACCTAAGAAAATTCTGAAAAAATATCTTAAGCTTGAATCATCGGTAGTGGGTGCTAAAATTTACTCTAATAAAGGGGAATGAGGCCGGGCGCGGTGGCTCACACCTGTAATCCCAGCACTCTGGGAGGTCGAGACGGGCAGATCACGAGGTCAGGAGATCAAGACCATCCTGGCTAACACGGTGAAACCCTGTCTCTACTAAAAAATACAAAAAACTAGCTGGGCAAGGTGGCGTGCGCCTGTAGTCCCAGCTACTCCCGAGGCTGAGGCAGGAGAATGGCATGAACTCGGGAGGCGGAGCTTGCAGTGAGCTGAGATCCGGCCCCTGCACTCCAGCCTGGGTGACAGAGTGAGACTCCGTCTCAAAAATAAATAAATAAATAAATAAATAAAGGGAAATGGCTCTTACTTTCCTTAATTTGTGATAGTTGTCAACTACTTCCATATAGGTCTTATTACATCTAAGCCTCTGGCTACAAGTTTGTTGTTGTTTTTTACAGAGACAAGGTCTTGCTCTGTCGCCCAGGCTGGAGTGCAGTGGTGCAATCATAGCTCCCTGTAACCTTGAATTCCTAGGCGTAAGTGATCTTTCCGCCTCAGCCTCCAGAGTAGCTCACGCTACAGGTGAACATCACCACACTCAACTATTTTTTACTTTTTATAGAGACAAGGTCTTGCTATGTTGCCCAAGGTGGTCTCAAACTCCTGGGCTGAAGCGATCCTCCTGCCTCGGCCATCCAGTGTCGGGATTGTAGGTGTGAACCACAGAGCCCGGCCTGGCTACAAGATTTTTAAAGTTAGAATACACCAAACTTTGATGGGGGAAAAGCATGGACTCTCACAATAGAGCTCTTCTTGGCAAAAGAATGGATTACTGTTACACACTTTGTTAAAGCTGCCAAAAACAAATGAAGTTTCAATTTGAACAGAATTTGCTTTCCAATATGTGAATTGCATTGAGTCATTCAGATCCCTCAGGAAGCTTAAGAGTCAAGCATCCACATTTCACCCAGTCAACTTACTATGAATAGTGACTTACGTCAGGCAGGTAATGAAGAAAATGGATTAACAACCTCATATTTAAGATGGGTAGGCAAATTTTGAGTCTTATAAAACAAAGCTTGTACTCTAGTTCTTCTCTAATAAGCCACCTCCTCATTCTACACTATAACCAGAAGGCTAGTTTTGCTAATCCTTGATGTTAATCTGGCACCTAACAACAAGAGGAATTCTTACGCAAGAACCTCTGCTTTAGAAAACTGGCTTCCTTGGCAACCTGTCAAAGTTTAACATAACTATCGAAACTGTAAATTCACGTAAGATTACTGCCAGATTGGTAGATTTGGGGAAATATGGGATACATCTTTTCCATTCAGGACTAGATTCATAATGTGGTCAGTAGAAAAAAACTGCAAATTAAATGAGATACCTTTGAATTGGGAGAGTTAATTCGAACAACTGCCACATCCCCTTTGACTCCATAGTTAATATGGGTTCTGGCTAAAAAGAAAAGAAAAATTTATTTGTAAACATATTTATTGCAACATAAATCCAAAAAGCAATGTAAGCATACATATTAAAAAGAAATTAAACTTACTCAGCAAAGCAGAAGATCCTGTAAAATTGCGGCATATATAACCTATAAGAAAAGATATTTCAAAATTAGTTTGCAAAACAATTTCTGTAGTACCTTTTATATATAACAAAGCTGTAATTTACAATAACAACAACAACAACAACCCCAAATCTGTACAATGTATTCTAGGCCATATGACTACTGTCATATTTTTTCCATTTCAATTGTTAGGTCAGATGATTATCCGGATACTAAAAGAGGAAGACTGGCCCCCACAAAGGGATCTACATCCCCAAAACCTGTGAAATATGTTAGGTTACATGGCAAAGGGGGATTAAGGTTGCTAATCAGTTGGCCTTAATAAAGCAAGTTTATCATGGATTATCCAGGTGAGCCCAGTGTAATCACAAAAGGGAAGAGGGAAGCAAAGAGAACCAAAGAGATAGCAATGTAAGAATGACTTGGCTGCATGCTGAAGCAGGCAACAAGCCAAAGAATTCAGGCAGCTTCTGGAAGCTGGAAAAAGTAAGGTAACGGATTTTTCCCTAAAGCATCTGGAATGAACATAGCCCTGCCATTACCTTTGATTTTACCCAAGTGAAACCCATTTCAGACTTCTGACCTTCGTAACTGTAATACACTTTTATCATTTCAGACTCTAACTCTGTCGTACTTTGTTACAGCAGCAATAGGAAACTAATACACTAAGCAATAAGTAACCTACGAAGCAATACACAATGTGAGCTCCTAATGTATTCCAAATATATCCCAACTATGTTTTCCAGGTACATCCCCTTTCATTTTTTTGGAGAGATGGACTTTGTAGCATCATCAAAAGTAAAATCAAATAGCAACAGTAGCTACCATAAATGAAACACTTCATGTCATACTTTGCTATTTTAAGTATTTCTAATTGAAAAGGTCTACACTGAATGCCACAAGAATAATCTTACTCCTTGGATAACAAAGACCAGCTACTCTCTTTCCTAATCACTTCACTAGTTTAGGCTCTCCAGCATGATGATGAGATGATGATGATGATGATATGACCTTTTTTTTTTTTTTGAGATGGAGTCTCGCTCTGTCGCCCAGGCTGGAGTGCAGTGGCCAGATCTCAGCTCACTGCAAGCTCCGCCTCCCGGGTTT
>NW_012111919.1:1308001-1319337 GCF_000951035.1 Colobus angolensis palliatus | reverse complement strand
GCCCGTCTCGGCCTCCCAAAGTGCTGGGATTACAGGCTTGAGCCACCGTGCCCGGCCTGATGATAATGACCTTTTGAGCACAAACCACTACAAGAGAAACTCCAGTGGAAGTTCTTTCAATCTAGACTCTAGATAGAAGGTAAGGAACATTGGGGAATTCTAGGCAAACACTCCAACTTTGTTTTGGACATGACTCTACCTCTATTTCACCATTAAAGGCTTGCCTCGGTCCTGCTCTCATCCAAACATCTTGCTCTAGGTGATAACCAAGCTGTTACGGAGGCAGCCCAGGGTCAACATCCCTTAATTACAACTTCCAATCTTCTTCAAAACACCCTTTTTCTTCCCTTGTCTTTCAGTCATGGTTCACCTCAAACATTTCTCCTATGCACCTCTTTAACTCCTTATTCCTTCTCCCTGCCCACATCTTCCAAATCTTGCCCAGTTATCTTAGGAAAAAGTTTTCTCTTTCTTTGGTTCTAAAAACAAAAACAAACTACCCCTTAATTGATTAGCAGCAATACACACGGAAACACTTGCATTCAGGAAAAGGCTTAAGTCTTACAGTAATATCTAAAAAAGAACTAGTGCTTTAACAATATCCAAAGGTTCCTTCATGCATCTCCTCTAATTACACCAGCTTTTCCCAGGTATTAGTCATTTAATTCTTAATTATTCATACTAAAACTTTTTTGTTTTTGGTTTTCATAAAAATATACAGCATTTGGGCTACATTAGTGACTATATGGCTTTGGAATCCACAAATATAATTTAGGAGTGGGGGGAGTGCCTGCCTGATTTAGAAGTGCTATTAAAAAAAAGTTAAAATTCTTGGCCGGGCATGGTGGCTCATGCCTGTAATCCCAGCACTTTGGGAGACCAAGGCGGGTGGATCACCTGAGGTCAAGAGTTCAAGACTAGCCTGGCCAACATGGTGAAACCCCGTCTCTACCAAAAATACAAAAATTAGCTGGGTGTGGTGATGCATGCCTGTAATCCCAGCTACTCAGGAGGCTGAGATGGGAGGATGGCTTGAACCCGGGAGGCAGAGGTTGCAGTGAGCCTAGATCGCACCACTGCACTCCAGCTTCAGAGAAAGGGCGAGACTTCATCTCAAAAAAACAAAAAGAAAAAAAAAAGTTAAAATTCTTGGCCAGGCGCGGTGGCTCACACCTGTAATCCTAGCACTTTGGGAGACTGAGGTGATGGATCACCTGAGGTCAGAAGTTCGAGACCAGCCTGACCAACATGGTGAAACCCTCTCTCTACTAAAAATACAAAAATTAGTAGGGCATGATGGCACATGCTTGTAATCCCAGCTACTCAGGAGGCTGAGGCAGAAGAACTGTTTGAACCCAGGAGGTGGAGGTTGCAGGGAGCTGAGGTTGTGCCACTGTACTCCAAAAGAAAAAAAAAAAAAAATTAAAAATCTTGGCAATCTTTTGGTGGCTCTATCTTTCCATCAGTTTGTGATCACTTGCCTTTCTCTGTGCCTATTCGCTCATTCTCCAAATCCTTTTCCTTCATCTGGTTCAGACTTTGGGAGATGTCAAACAAGAGTCTAAGACTTTGCCCTACCTTGTAATGATAATTCAGGGCAATGAACAGTAAAATCAGACCATTTTGGTCATCTTACATCCTGGCGGATATTCTAAATAAAATTTTAAATATCATTTCTACCAAAAACACATTCTACATGACTTAGAAACCAACCTTAGAACTATACCCATTTTCAAGTTGAGGATGGCCTGCCTACTCAAGAGGCAGGGACCAACTACTTATGGCCAAAGTAGAGCCCAAAAGACTATACAAGAATATATCCAACTGAACTGGGATTCCCTCAGCAGTATTGAGAAGTGATTCTAGAAATATGCTGGGCATCAGAATCAATGGGGAGGTCCAGATATACTCAAAATTCCTGGGTCCCAGTCTAGGACCAACAGAATCAGACTTTTAGGAAATTGGGCCTCAGAATCTGTACTTTTAAAAAGGTGACACTGAAGTATACAGCAAACAAATGGGCACATGGGAACTACTGACAGGAGAACCCAGTGAAGGTGGAGTGGAATAGGGGAGGACCATCAATAGGTAGCCAAGGCTCTTGCTGCCTCCATGTTTTCTCTTTATCCCCCAGTTCCTTATAGAAAGGGAAGAGAAGGCACAAAAAATAGCAGCTTTATACTGGTTGGAAAGGCAAGGTGACAGAAAAGAAAAGAAAGAAAACTGTGGTTAGCACCAGAAGCAGAATGGAGTGATTTCAGGTTCTGCCTGCATTTCTTCTTTAAGCAATTCAAGCCAGCCAGCCCTCTTAGTGCACAGGCAAAGCACTCGTGTCCAACCATCAGGTTTATTTACTAGCTGTGTGGCCACGACAAGTCTCTTACAAGTGAACTTCAGTGTTGTACGATAGGAGAAGCCAGCCATCTCCTCAATCTCCAGTGCCTCTACTTGACTAATAATATGTTTCCTGCTTTCCTTTTCCATCATTTGAAATCTGTGTCATCTATATTTACAACGCTTCCTTCTTTATATTTGCATCATGACTCCAATCTTTTCCACAAAACCTCATCTTTGGATTCTGTCTACAGTGATCTTTGCTTTCCTTGCCTGCATTTTTATTTTATTATTTACTGTTTTGTCCTCTAACTGCTGCATCTGTAGCAGGTGTTTTGCCAACCACATTGTAATCTCTTCCAGCATAATCTGTTATTCATTCAACAAAAAATATATATTGCAACCTCCATGTGCCATTCATTGTTCTAGGCACTTGAAGCACAGCAAGGCACTCACGGTGAACAAAAAAGACAAAAATCCATGTCTTGGTGGAGCTTACATTCCAGGTCAGCAGGGGATATGATATCTGGGAAGAGTCAGTCCTACTCAGTGAAGATAAAAGAAAAGTGAAAATAGGACTGGCATAGAAAAAGCTTTCCTGCAAAGTAGAAATTCCAGTGGGAAGGGAGGCAGGGAATAGGTAATTCTAGCAAAACAGGGTAAAGTGGATTAGAGTGGGAATGAACTGATTGGGAATGCAGGTTGGGAGGGAAAAACCGAGAAACACAAATATGTTAGAAAATAAGCACCTAAGCAAAAAAAGGAAATAAGAGTGAGCATGGGTTGCAATGTTTCAAAAAAATTTCTTATTTCTTTGAGATGAGATCTCCCTATGTTGCCCAGGTTGGTCTTGAATTCCTGGGCTCACGTAATCTTCCAGAGTAGCTGGGACTACAAGCATGTGCCACGTGCCCCACTGGGTTGCAGTTTTAAAGAGCAAATATTTGAGACGACAGGTTACTGGTCATTAGCCAACAGTTTAAACCATTTTAACTCCTGTCCACTAATCTACCTATGCTGCCCACACACTCATACACAAAACCTCTCCAAGATCAAGACAAAAAACACAGAAAACCAGTACATACACAAACATACTTAGAAAATAATTTCAAGCCAGAGTCAACTAAATCAAGTCAGATTACAAGGTAGATTTGCTTTTGGAATCTAGCCTTACTCACTACCTAATTGCAGAGCTTACCCTATGGCAGCGGAGTGAACTTTAGCCTACATCTACTGTGCCAGCAAAGTACACAGAAACCTTTGCCCCACTTTTTAATCATCTCTGTAATGTAACTCAAGAATACCTACAAAACCTCATAAGACTACAGTCAGCGGAGAGAGCTGGATTATGCTAACACAAATTTCAAATTTGAAAACATTACTTTGGTTGTAACAATCAACAGCTTTTCTCAAGATTCAACGCTGGAAGAAGGGATGAGATTTAAGGAAGTGAGAATCAAATTTAAAAATACACGATCTGGCCGGGCGCGGTGGCTCAAGCCTGTAATCCCAGCACTTTGGGAGGCTGAGGTGGGTGGATCACCTGAGGTTGGGAGTTAGAGACCAGCCTGGCCAACATGGAGAAACCCTGTCTCTACTAAACACACACACACACACACACACACACACAAAGTCAGCTGGGCATAGTGGCAGGCACCTGTAACCCCAGCTTCTCTGGAGGCTGAGACATGAGAATCACTTGAACCCAGGAGGCGGAGGTTGCAGTGAGCTGAGTTCGCACCATTGCACTCCAGGCTGGGTGACACAGTGAGACTCGGTCTCAAAAAAATAAATAAATAAAATAAAAATTAAAAAAAAAAAACACCATCTATTGAGGTATTTGCCTCTAAATTCATCTCCTGTGAAATTATTTTACTACTTACATAATTAGGAATTTAGATTTAGGATAGGAGTGGGAATTAGACAACATTTTGGTCAAGAAGTGATTTTCATTTGATATTCACATTCAGAATTATAGCACTTGTAGAGCAAGTATGCTTTAAAATTTCAAGAATTACAAGTCTCTTTCAAGAGAATTTTTTTTTTTTTTTTTTGAGAGATATGGTCTTACTTTGTCGCCCAGGTGTGATCTTGGCTGACTACAATCTCCACCTCCCAGGTTCAAGCGATTCTCCCACCTCAGCTTCCCGAGTAGCTGGGATTACAGGCATGCGCCAACATGCCTGGCCAATTTTGGTATTTTTTGGTAGAGATGGGGTTTCACCATGTGGGCCAGGTTGTCTCGATCTCCTGACCTCAAGTGATCTGCCTGCCTTAGCCTCCCAATATACTGGGATTATAGGCATGAGCCACCCGCCTGGCCCCATTTCAAGAGAATTTTATCATCCATCAGCAAACGTCATAATCTCATTAAATGTTTGGCAAAGCCTTGCACAAACTTTTAGTGTGAAGGATCTATTGAGTCTAAATAGTAATATAAGGGTGCAGGTCATTTTAAATTAACTTTCCAGACTTTTTTCAAAATTTATAAATTGCTATTAACGGACCAGTAACTACAATGAGTGACACTTTCTTACCGGTGAAAACACAATGCAAAATATATATTTATGTGTCTATATATTTCTATACAGAAAAACAGAAAAATTAGGCTGGTAGCTTTTTATTACACATACAAGATGTAAAAATTACTTTTAAAAATTCTCAGACATATACAACCGTATTTCTTCCAGGCTGTAGTTAATAATATTTACTGAGTGCTTACTCCATGAAAAACTGCTTGATATCTAAACTCCTTTCCATCGCACAAGGTGGTATTATTCCCCATTTTACAAATGAGAAAACACACACAGAAATTAATTGCCCAAAGTCACCAGAGGGTAAAAGGCAGAGTCAGGTCCAAACCCAGAAGTCAGACTCCAAACAATGTTTTTGGTTTGTTTGTTTTTTGAGACGGGGTCTCGCTCTGTCGCCCAGGCTGGAGTGCTGTTGCCCGATCTCGGCTCACTGCAAGCTCTGCCTCCCAGGCTCACGCCGTTCTCCTGCCTCAGCCTCCCAAGTAGCTGGGACGACAGGCGCCCACCACCTTGCCCAGCTAATTTTTTGTATTTTTAGTAGAGATGGGGTTTCACCGTGTTGGCCAGGATGGTCTGGATCTCCTGACATGGTGATTTGCCCGTCTCGGCCTCTCAAAGTGCTGGGATTATAGGTGTGAGCCACCGCACCCGGCCCAAACAATGTGTTTAATTGCTCTGTCATGCTACGTCTCATGCAAAGGAAATCCATCGTCTCAATCATTCATTTTGCAGATGAGGAAAATAAAGCCTACATTTCGTTTAAGGCATTTGTCCAAAGTCACACAGCTAGTTAGTGACTAGAATCACGTGCCCTGGCTACCACTTCCAAGTGACATCAGCTGCCGATCCATAAGAAATACCTTCAAACCAATACAGGGGTAAGATAAAAATTATACATGTGACTTTTCAAAAGTGTTGTGAAAATAGGGGAAAAAAACCACCAAACCTGTAAGGAAATATAACCGAAGGCTAACTGTAGGTAAGCATATGAGTAGTAAGACAATGGGTGATCCGTTTTTTTTATCCCTTTCCTCAATCTTGTCAGCATTTCAAAGTTCTATAATGTGCTTATGTTATAATTGGCAAATATATGCGACAGTTTTGTGGAGACTAAAAACAGCGGTTGAAAAAAGGGAGCAGAAAAATATTCAATCATTCAAATAATCCTCTTACAGTAAAGAGATTGCAGCTACGTGTCTAAAAAAAGCATACTACTTCAGCGGTTCCGGAGGAGGAGAGGTAATTCATATTACAAATTAAATTAAAAGTTAAAATTTCTAATTAAGTAAATTATTAAGCACAACATGCAATAAAACGTCGTTCACATTTGACTTTACAGATTTGGGATGGAAGGAAAATGCAAGGTTTCCTACAACCACCCACTTTAGCCCTTTCACTGCCAGTTTTAAAAGGAAAAACACTAGCTAATAGAGGTTGACTGGGAATCATCAGATTAGAAATCGTTCTCAAAACCATCTAACATTTTATTCCCTAAGGTAGAGGTATTAGTGTATTTTTAAAGTGTGTCTTCCAGTAAGTTGCAGAACCTCCCGTTGAAATTTAAAATACTATACGTTCACACTGGCATACTGAAACTGCAGGAGTTGAGCTCCCTACTTGAAGGAGGTAGTAAGCACAAAAATGGTTTTGAGGGAACCGAGCAAGGAGGGGCAGTGATCTGCAAGGCTGATTAACCCCATCAAAGTTTTTATGATAGCTCTTGTCGCGGGGCAAGGTGCTGTGGAGCCACAAAGATGCGACAGAATGGATCCCGATTCTCCTGGAACTCCGGATCAAGAAAATATGAGGGGCGTGAGCCCAGAAGTGCGACGCAGGAGACCCGCGGAAAGGTGACAGAACGAGTGGCACCAGACTCAGAAAGTTTGGGAGTTAGGGAGCCTGAAATCGCAGCAGGAGTCGTGAGAGGGTGACAGTCCCTTCACAAGGTCACAGGAAACGGGGTCCCAGGTCAGTATTCCCCACAGAGGGCTGGGTCTCTGGGCTCGGGCAGGCGACAGCGAAAGGGAAACGCGGCTCCGGGGCCACCCCAGTCCCGCAGGAGTTCTGCCCGGAGGTCTGGGATGCCCTCGGCCAGGCCTCACCTCGGGAGCGGAGGATCCTGAAGGCAGAGAAGCGGCAGAGGATGCCAATAGCCCGGCAGGCCACCATGTTGAGCTGAAGAGGACAGCAGTAAGAGCGCTTCCACCAGGTGCGGCCAAGCGGCGGACCTTTCCTCCCATAGCCTGGCGGCCAGGCGCCTGGCGCACTGCCTGACTAAAACCCAGACGCCGAGTGGCCGCCGGCCCCTTAGCCCTGCCCCTCGCTCCTGGCTAACGAGGCCGAAAGGTCGCTTTCTTCGGGGAAGGACGGGGGCCCGGAGAGGAGGGGCGGAGTGCCTGGTTTTCCAGTCAGGCGGCCGGAGGGCAGCCCGCAGGAAAGGCCGTGCCCGCCCGCGGGGTGAGGGGTCCTTTCGGGACAGGACCCGCCCCTTGGTCCGGCAGAGCTTTGGCACTAGGGCCTGAACCTTTCTCTGAGTAGGAGTTCGCGCGGACGTTAGCCAAGGTGAGACAGCGAGCTCTCAGCTCTCCGCCCGGGCTTTCTCAAAGGCGAGATCCCACTTCCTTCCCCGCAAGTGTCGCCGGTGTCCCCGGCCCCGTCCCCTCCCTGGGAGAGTCGGAGTTGAGGGAGCAGAAGGAAACTCCTCCTCGGACAAGGTCGGCAGTGCTAGCTGCAATTAGGACAGTGACTTGGACTGGCGTTCCAACTGAAGCTCGGGACAGTTGTGTCACCTGCGCCCTAATTTATCATCGCAAGTTAGCGAAGTCTGGGTGTGTAGGGGTGTGTGTGGATGTGTGTGGGCGTCGGCTTTAACGTAACCGGGGTCTGCGTAGGAGTGTGTGTTGTTCCGCCTGCTTCCCCTGTACCCAGGTCGGCGGCTACAGAGATTGTGGACGGCGCCATGGGTTTGCCCGATTTCTGCTATAAAGAATAAGACTAGGTCAGGTGACCTTTCGGTACTTGAGTGTGGGAGGAACGGAGACAATCCTCCATCCCGCTCGGTTATCCAGGTAATCCTGTGCTCTCGGGGGTTTTCCGATGGATGACTATCTATCTGGTCGTTCACACCTCAACTCACTTTAGCGGCGAAGAAACTGCCTACGAATCAGAGGGAGTGATTATACCCATGGCCACGTGTGGTGGAAATAAGACTGGAGCCTAAGTCTACTAAGTCCTAGTGAAGAGTTCTTCACCGCATGGTAGCTGTTTTTGTGCTGGAAAGAGGGGCTGGAGTCCTGGAATAAAGTGATTGGTTTCAAAAGGAAGTCACATTGAGAGCCTGGTGTGCTCTGGTCACCTTCATACCTTTTTGTTTAATCCTCACCTTCCCCAAATTATTATCATTTGCATTTTCTAGATGAAGTTTGGGAAGCTCAGATTATATACATTTTCTAGTCTATGACAGAGCTAGCATTCAGACATAAGTCTGAGTCTCACTACTCACCAGACTGACAGCTCTTCAAGACAGGAAACCAGGGGCATCGAAGTTAAGACTGAAATGAGGAGTATAGAAACAAAGTAGAGAAGTTTGCGTTTAAAGCTCAAGTTACATAGTGAGTGCTTATCACTGGGAGCACTTTAAGCAGAAACTGGACGACCTGACCACTTCTGAATAAATTACAAAAAGGATTCTTGATCATCTTACAGCGTTTTTACAGTTCAGAGCCTGCCTCCTGCCCATGTAATGCTTTCTTCGACACCTAACTGCATGTAGCACTAATTATTTAGGTTGGAAGTGGTAAATTTTGTTGTTGTTGTTAAAGGTCCAGACAGTAAATAGTTCAGGATTTGCAGGATCACTTTGGTCTCTGTTATATATATATTTTTGTTTTGTTTTGTTTACAACTTTTTTTTTTTTTTGAGACAGTTTCGCTCTTGTTGCCCAGGCTGGAGTGCAATGGTGCGATCTTGGCTCACTGCAGCCTCGTCCCGGGTTCAAGTGATTCTTCTGCCTCAGCCTCCCGAGTAGCTGGGATTACAAGTGCACACCACCATGCCAGGCTAATTTTTTGTATTTTTAGTAGTGATGGGGTTTCACCATGTTAGCCAGGCTGGTCCTGAACCCCTGATCTCAGGTGATCCGCCCACCTTGGCCTCCCAAAGTGCTGGGATTACAAGTGTGAGCCACCATGCCCGGCCTTACAACTCTTTAAAAATGTGAAAAACTATTTTTAGCTAGAGGCCCATGTGTTGTAGTTTGCCAGTCCCTGATATAGATCACTCATTTGGCTCCGTTTTTTTGCTCCCTGTGCTGTCTCTACAAGACTAAGCTCCATCAGGGCAGAAATGTTATAATGTCTCTTTGATCCCTAAGCACTTTAGTCCAATGGTTTATTTAGAGGGAAGCAGTACATTTGTATCACCACCCCTACTGGTAATAGCAAACACAGGTATACCCCTAAGTGTGTATCAAGCACTGCTTTAAGTGCTGCATGCACATGTGTGGTGTGTCTGTGTGTGTGTGTGTGTGTGTGTGTGCGCGCGCGCATGTGTCCTATGTGGTTAAGTAACTGGCTTAAAGTCATGCAGCTAGGGTGAATCAGGATTTGGACATAGTCTGGCTTTAGTCCGTTCTGTTAACCGTTACATTGTGTTTTAAGGTTGTGATGATGAGCTGTTAGAGCCACGGCAGCTTGCTCTCTCTTTCATTACTTGCCTAGACCCTTCTTCCTTTCCCTTGCTCCTAGGTGCCTGCAGCTTCGTGTATCTTTCCATAGTTCCACACCCTACTCAGGCCTATCCTACCCTACCCTGAAGTTTCCATGCTTTGAATATTCTTGTCAAAATTTCTGTTTTCTCAAGCTTAGCAAATGACAGGTCAACTCTGCCATAGGATAATTTGCTTAGCCCCCCTTACGTTTGAAATCTCTGTTTTTTATTTATTATTGAAGGAATACATATTCCATGTAATTTTTTATTCAGAAACTACAGAAAAGTCGAAAGAAAATAAAGACATCTGTAATTACACCACCCAGAAATAACTACTTTTAGCATTTTGATGTGTATTTTTCTGGACTTTTTTAATGCATTTGTATATTTGTATATATTTATATAAGATATTGATGTACCGTCGGCCCTTGGTATCTGTGAGTTCCACAATCTCTGATTCAACCAATGTCTGAGTGAAAATGTAGTTAGGCCTACAGTGGTTTCATCTGTCCTGAACATGTACACTTTTTTTCTCATCCTTATTCCCTAAACAATACAGCATAACAACTGTTTACATAGATTTACATTGCGTTAGGTATTATAAGTAGTCGAGAGATGATTTAGAGTATGCATGAGGATGTGCATAGGTTCTTTGTAAATAAATACTATACCATTTTATGTAAAGGACTTGAGCATCCTTGAGGTTTGGTATCTGTGGGGGATTCTGGAACCATTCCCCCATGGATACTGAGTGACAACAGTATATATAGATTTTAAATAAAACTAGAATTGTACGTAAGTAGAATGCTTATTTTAAAAAATTAAAGAGAACAGAAGAATATTAAAGAAAAGCTTTTCTTTATCCTTTCCATATCTAGACTCATAGCTTTATGGACTTTATTTTCTCTTTCTCTCTTTTTGTTACAAAATGGGTGTTGTAGCGGGATTTACTTACCCATTTCCCTATTTTCCGGTTATTCTAATCTATTATTCTAATACACATTGTTCTGTAGCTTGCTTTTTCATTTAATATATATTATGAACATTTTTCCACATCGGTATATATACATGGACGTCATTTTGTTTAATTTTTTTTCCAAAGTGCCAAACAGTATTCCATGGTGTGTTTACACTATAACTTACTTAACTGTTTCCTACTGATGTGCATTTAGATTAGTTCCAGTTTCCCACAAATATAAACAGTGGGTTTATAAACACCTTGAGTATTTCTCTCTTTTTTTTTTTGGAGATGGAGTTTCGCTCTGTCTCCCAGGCTGGAGTTCAGTGGCGTGAGCCATCACCCCTGGCCCCCCTTGAGTATTTCTTCAGGCTAGAGACCTATATATGCTATACACACATTTTGAATATTTCTATAGGTTAGAGACCAATAAAAGGCATTATTGGACTCAAAAATTCACATTTTAAATTCTGATCTATAACTACAAAATTGTCATACCAAAAGGCCTTAGCGTTTTACATGTCTTCTAGTGTATGAAAGTGCCTCTTTAGTTAGATGCATTCTTACTAGAATTATATATTAACCATATTTTAAATGTTTGCCAATCTGAAAACCACAAAATGATACCTTGCCTTAATTAAAAAAAAAAAAAAGGAAAAGGAAAACACAGGCTGGACGCGGTGGCTCACGCCTGTAATCCCAGCACTTTGGGAGGCCGAGGCGGACGGATCACCTGAGGTCAGGAGTTTGAGACCAGCCTGGCCAACATGGTGAAACCCCATCTCTACTAAAAATACAAAAAT
>NW_012111919.1:1305317-1306486 GCF_000951035.1 Colobus angolensis palliatus | reverse complement strand
ACTCTGTCACCCAGGCTGGAGTGCAATGGTATGATCTTGGCTCACTGCAACCTCTGCCTCCTGGGTTCAAGCAATTCTCCTGCCTCAGCTCCCAAGTAGCTGGCTTACAGGCATGTGCCACCAGGCCTGGCTAATTTTGTATTTTTATTAGAGACAGGCTTTCTCCATGTTGGTCAGGCTGGTCTCGAACTCCTGACCTCAGATGATCCACCCACCTAGGCCTCCCAAAGTGCTGGGATTATAGGTGTGAGCAACTGCACCTGACCCTGTTTTTCTTATAATTTGTACAAGTTCTTCATGGATTATGGGTATCAACTCTTTTCTGTTTGACATGTTACAAATATTTTCTCTGAATCTATTTGCCTTTTAACTTGATTTTAGTATATTTTAGTATGTATTTTGAGTGTTTATATGACCAGTTCCGTTAGTTACTATTTTCTGTTGTACTTCTGGGTTTTGTGCCATATGTTGAAATCCCTTCTCCATCTAAGTGATAAAAATATTCTCTGAAGCTGGATATGGTGACCCATGCCTGTAATCCCAGCATGTTGGGAGGCCGAGGCAGGAGGATTACTTGAGGCTAGGAGTGTGAGACTAGCTTGTCTCTAAAGTTGTTGTTGTTGTTTTTTTAATTAGCCAGGCATAGTGGCATGTGCCTGTACTATTAGCTACTCAGAAGGCTGAAGCAGGAGGATCCCTTGAGCTCAGGAGTTCCAGACTGCAGTGAGCTATGATCATACCACTGCACTGCAGCTTGGGCAACAGAGCGAGACTCTGTCTCTAAAAAATACATACACGTGCGTGTATGTATATATTATATTCTCTGATGTTTTTCTCTAGTACTTTTATAGTTAGAATATATATTTTTAAAATATATACATTTAAATATTTAATCTGTCTGGCATTTATTTGTGCTTTTGCTGTGAGCTACAGACCTAAAATTTTTTCCAAATGTTTAGCCATTTTCCCAGTGAATTCATGGAGTAATTTCTTTCTCTCAGCTAACTGAAGTGTTGTATTTTTTATACACTAAATTCTTACATACATGGGTCTGCTTCTGAACCGCTACATCCTGTTCTGTTGACCAATGTCATTTATTCCTGTGCTAGAGCTGCTCTGTTTTAATTATTGGTTCTTTATAGAAAGTGTTTTGTCTTTTTTTTTTTTTT
>NW_012111919.1:1299313-1305112 GCF_000951035.1 Colobus angolensis palliatus | reverse complement strand
TCACTGTGTTAGCCAGGATGGTCTCGATCTCCTGACCTTGTGATCTGCCCATCTCAGCCTCCCAAAGTGCTGGGATTACAGGCGTGAGCCACGGCGCCTGGCCCTTGTCTGTTTTTCTTTTGAGACAGGGTCTTACTCTGTCACCCAGGCTCAAGTACAGTGGTGTGATCATGGCTCACTGCAGACTTGAACTCCTGGCTCAGGTGCTTCTCCCACCTCAGCCTCCTGAGTAGCTGGGACCACAGGCACATGCCACCATGCCCAGCTAGTTTTTTGTATTTTTTGTTGAAACAGGGTCTCACTAGGTTGCCCAGACTGGTCTCGAACTCCTGGGCTCAAGCGATCCTCCCACCTCGGCCTCCCAAAGTGCTGGGATTACAGGTGTGAACCTCTGTGCCTAGCCTAGAAAGTTTTGTTATCTATTGGAACAAGGTTCCCCCTTTTGTTTTTCAACATTTTCTTAACTATTTTCATGAATTTTATTTCAAGGTGAACTTTACATAAGGGAACTTGTATCCCAGACCCTTGTGGTACTATAAGTAGCTTCTGAGTGGTGCCTCTCTCATGGGCCTCTTTGTGTTTCTCTGGCCAGAGTCCTTTGAATATCCCTAGGCTGGTGATCCTAAAGCTTGGGCGTCTCATCTCTTTCCAATCCACATGTTTGGAACGTGTGTTTTGTTTTTTCCTTTTCAGAAGCTGTAGGACATCCTCCTTTTAGTCTCTAAAGACCCACGAGAAGTTAAACCTTAAAGCATTTGTATTATCTATTTCTGTGTAGCCAATTACTGCCAAATTTAGCAGTTTAAAACAATACATGGTTACCATCTCGTAGTTTCTGAAGGTCAGGAATCAAGGGCACCTTAGCTGGATTACTCTGATTTAGAGTTTCCCATGAGGTGGCTGTCAGAATGTTGGCAGGGCTGGTGTCAGCTGAAAGCTTGCCTGAGCTGAAGGCTCCACTTCCAAGCTCACTCACATGGCTGTTGGCAAGAGGCGTCAGTTCCTCACCACAGGAGCCTCTTTACAAGGCTGCTCAGGACACACCACCTGGCTTCTCCCATAGTGAGTGAGCTGAGAGAAAGGCCATGACAGATGTTGCAGTATCTCTTATAGCCTGTCTCAGAAGTGGCATACCATTACTTGTAACATACTCTTTGGTTTATACATTCTGTGATATGGAGAGGGAGGCAGCTAGACAAGGGTGTGAATACCAAGAGGTAGAGATTATTGGGGGGCAACTTGGAGGCTGGCTACCAAAGTCTTTGTTGGTAAATCTTGTGGGATTTTTTTGGTTTTGATTTTTTTTTTTTTAGTTAAAACATGCTTCAAAATTAAGAAATTATAAGAGGTGTATGATGACGTCTTCCACCCCTGTCCCCTAGTTACCCAGTTCCCTTTCTTCCAGTCAACAGTTATTCTTAACATCTTTATTATACTTCCAGGGGGATTTTATACTGATACAAGGAAATGTACATAAGATTTTTCCTCTTTTAACATGAGTGATAGCATGCTGTACAGCTATTTTGCATCTTGCTTTCTTCACTTAATATAGCTTAAAAATGGTTCCATATTGGTACATAATCATTTCCTTACCTTTTACAGCTGCATTGTATTTCACAAGGGTGTTGTAGCATGGTTTACTTACCCATTTTCCTATTTTTTGGTTATTCTGATCTTTGACTATTACAGTAACAATGTGGATCATGTCCTGTGTGTGAGTAATGTCCATGAAGTCTGTTCATGGAAATGGAATTGCTGGTTCAAACATGTTTCACAGATAATTACCAAATTGCCCTCCCCATGGATTGCGCCAGTTCCCTTGGCAGCAGTATATGAGAATATCTATTTGCACATACTCTTACCTACACAGAGTATATATCAAACCTTTGAATCTTTGCTACTTTGACAGACAATTATATCTGTGCGATTTTAATTTGAATTCTTATGAGTGAAATTGAACATCTTTTCATATATTTAAGAGCCATTTGTGTTTCCTTTTCTGTGGTCTGTTCATATTCTGTGCTTATTTGTCTGCTAGTGTTTTCCTTAGTGATCTGTAGGAACTCATTGTTAGAAATCTAGTCTTTTTTGGGGGTGGGGGGAGGTAGTTAATGTATTTTACATATTTTTTAATATATAGGATTTTTATGTTTTACTTTTTTATTATTTTAAACAATACAGTATCAAACTTTGAAAAAAGTTGCAAGTGCAGTACTACAAACTTTTTTTAGTAGCAGTTGAGAGTAAGTTGTTGACATGATGCTTCACCATCCCTATTTAGTGTGTATTCCCTTCAAATACAAACATTCCACAAAGCCTTCTACATAATCATAGTATAGCCTTCAGAATCGTGAAACTAATACTAATGGTTTTATGATCACGCCTAGCAGTCTCTCTGCTTCTTTGACCCTAAAGAACAGGAGCACACACTCTGGAGGTAGACTCCCTGGATTCAAATTCCAGCTCTGGGCTGGGCACGGTGGCTCACACCTGTAATCCCAGCACTTTGGGAGGCCAAGGCAGATGGATCACCTGAGGTCAGGAGTTCGAGACCAGCCTGGCCAACATTGCAAAACCCCGTCTCTACTAAAAATACAAAAAATTAGCCAGGCACGGTGGCACGTGCCTGTAATCCCAGCTACTTGGGAGGCCGAGTCAGGAGAATCGATTGAACCGGGAAGGTGGAGATTGCAGTGAACCAAGATTGCGCCACTGTACTCCAACCTGGGCAACAAGAGCAAAACTCCATCTCAACAATAAATAAATAAATAAATAAATATTCCAGCTCTGCCACTCACTAGTTGTAGGTCTTTTGGCAAGTCACTAAATCCTACTATGCCTGAATTTCCTTATCTCTTACAAAGGATGTAGTAATCGTGCCTACTTTATAGATCATTGTGAAGATTAGATGGTTAATGCTTAGAATAGTGGTTGGTACAATGTGAAAGCCATGTCAGTGTTCCTATCATAATAATATTATTGGATGAAGAATGGTTGATAAGATTAAGTTTTAATGTTTTCTAGTAGCTGTAGATGAGGTTATTAGAGTTCATAGACTACAATGTAAACTACAAATTGTTCAGCTAATCCAGGATATACTTTTGTTCTCTTTTTAGATTCCAGAATGACTACTATCTTGGCTTACCCTTTTAAAAATCTTCCCACTACATCAAAATGGGCCCTCAGATTTGGTAAGTTTATTATTATTTTATTTTTAGAGATTGGATTTGGATGTATAAGCATCTTGCATAGATACTGAATGGTATTGCTTTTTGTAAACAGTTCATTTTGTCTTCCAGCCATAAGACCTCTGAGCTGTTCCTCCCAGCTACGAGCTGCCCCAGGTACAGTCATTTGTAAAATAAACTTCTGATTTCAATGGTAGATTCCAGATTCTATAGTTTGTGAACTCTGAATAAAAACCAAAACTAATTTGCTAATTCTCCCCTTTTTATGAACAACATGAACATCTCTGTTGCCTTCAAATTAAAAAATTATGGGGCCAATGAATAATGATACTACCTTATTTAGGATTAGGCTTGAGGTTGTTGACAGGAGGCTGTTTTCTGGGATTTGAACCTGCTGGAGTCATGGAGGTTCCATAAACCTCCCTGGTGAGTTTATTTATCCTCTTGCTGGCCATCCTGGAGATGAATGGCTTACAGATGCTCTTGAGACCTGTTATGGAACCAAAAGTCAACTTTCTAAATTTGCAGTTTGTGAAATGCTTCTCTATTGATGAATATCTTCTTCTCCCATGTGCAAGAGGGCCCATTCCTGAAATAAAAGTGATTAGGGAACTAGTAATAACAGAAAGTTGTTTAGTTAATATGAAATAAAAGAGTAAGGAGATGTGTTGATTTTATATGGTCATTTACATCCTCAGTAAACCCAATGAATTAGACTTCTTTACTGCAGATTTTTGTAGAATCTGCTGTAGGTTTGTATCTTTCCTGGCTAGTGCTAAAATCACCCTGACAAATTCTTAACATTTTTCTCCTTGCCTAGATTCTGTATGGACCCATGCCTTTGATTTTGGTTTTATTATGGTATTTCTACTTGTATAATAACTTAATAGAAAAAATATCTTCCAGGCTGGGTGTAGGGGCTCACGCCTGTAATCTCAGCACTTTGGGAGGCTGAGGCAGGTGGATCACGTGAGGTCAGGAGTTTGAGACCAGCTTGGTCAACATGGCGAAACCCCATCTCTACTAAAAATACAAAAATTAGCTGGGCGTGGTGGCGCATGCCTGTAGTCCCAGCTACTTGGGAGGCTGAGACACAAGTATCTTTGAACCCAGGAGGCAGAGCTTGCAGTGAGCCGAGATCACACCACTGCACTCCAGCCTGGGTGACAGACCGAGGCTCCGGCTCAAAAAAAAAAAAAAAAGAAAAAAAATTCTGGGATTTGGTTCCCAGGATTCAGAGAACCTGTATTCTTTTCCAGATTCTCTTCCAGTTCTATCTCTTTTTGGGCAGTGTGGCCTTCAACTAGTCACTTTACTTCCCTGTGCTTAGTTTCTTCATCTAAAAAAGAAATATATAATAAGTCTAGTCTTATCAACCTCATATAGTTACGAGATATCTCAAAGCACTTTAAAAACTATAAATTCACTATAAGTGCAAGATGGTATTTTTCTATCATTGCCTAATCCCAACTAGAGAAGTTTCATGTTGTCATATAACAAATATTTTTCCTGCGGCTTTTACATTCTAACTAAAATATAGATTTGTAGTACCCCCATAAGTAATTCCTGTCTGTCTTGTTTTGCCTTTTCCCTAATTCTAATGTTGACCTAGGTCTTTGCTTTGCAAAGTCACACAAATAGACCTGATCCTTGCCAAGTGGGAGAAGGTCATTCTGAATAGCAGCAGAGGAAACCACGTATCTGGTGTTTAAACTATTCCTTATATTGCTCTGTAACTGTTTCTGATGTTTCTGTCTCCCCAAATGTATTGTAAGCCCTGTGAGTCTTTAGCTTTTTGGTATCCCCAGTGTATAACACAGTGTTCCGCAAATATAACACAGTGTCCCACAAGTAATTTGCATTAACGCTGATGATGATAGTGGTACCAGAAGGCAAATGATAAAACAATGGGAAGTGGCCAGCAGATTTGAGGGTGGAAGCAGGCATGTGCCTGAGCTCAGCAGGTTTTAGGTTGCAGTAATTTTTTTTGTTTTAACTGGCATTCTGGTTTGAAGATTGCAATAATTTTATAACTAACTCCTCTTGAAGCTCGTGTGAATATCTCTTCTTGACAGAGCTGTTAGGATGAAGGAATTAAAATAGAGGGATACAGAATTTATGGATGTTTTTAGTCATCTGATGGACTGGAAATATAAGTGTCTGTTGGAAATTTTGACTGATTTGATGGTTATGTCTATGTATAGATGTCTATATATATATATATACACACACGTGTATAATAGTTGTATAATACATGACACACTTATTATCTTCTTTGATTTTAATTGTTTTTAAAGAGTATAGAATGTATATCAGTCAGCCATTGAATTTTAGGTTTTGGAGTTGGGCAGAGCCTTTGAGGTCATCTAGTTCAGCTCTAATATTTGCAGATAAGAAAATCGTGGCAGAGTAGGCCTACAACCCAGATATTTTAGCTCCCAATTCAGATTCTTATAATTCATTACTGCTATGTGCCCAGAGCACTGTAGAATATATAAAATGGAGCTGTATTGTCTTGCCCTTCAGAAAATTTTGATGTGCTTAGGAGCCAGTACGCACATGAGGCAGAACGAGAGTCCTTAGGTGACTATTGAATACATAAAATACATAA
>NW_012111919.1:1292878-1298070 GCF_000951035.1 Colobus angolensis palliatus | reverse complement strand
GCCTGTAGTCCCAGCTACTTGGGAGGCTGAGGCAGGAGAATGGTGTGAACCCGGGAGGTGGAGCTTGCAGTGAGCCGAGATCATGCGGCTGTACTCTAGCCTGGGCTACAGAGCAAGACTCTGTCTCAAAAAAAAAACACAATGATTTCTTCCAACTTGTTCCCAGAGCTCTAGGTCTAGTGTGCTTTCTTCTGGGAACCATGGGTTTTGGAAAACAGCAGTTTGCATTAGGTCCCTTAATTGAGCCTCTGAAACCGAGGCTCTGCTAGCTTTAAGCAGCTGTTTCAATACTTTTACATCCCGTTGCTCTTGAGCTAACTCATGTCCCATTGTTACGGGTGGGCCTTTGTTCTTAGAGCTCCCAAGATGGGGCAGGCCTTTCCCAAGATGGCGGCAAGCCTTTTTTTCTCTGACCTGAGGTGCTTGGCCTCGCAGATTCCAAGAAATGGAACCTTGGGCCATGCGGTGAGTGTTAATAGCTCTATTAGAAGCCGTGGGTCATGGAAGAGAACCGTGGAACCCAACGACTAGTGTTCAGCTTGATTAGGACGAACATGGGCACTTAGCTGCACAGGAACAATGGCGAGCCTCTAGCCTGAACTGAACGGCACTGGTTGCCTCCCTGGATCAGAAACGCAGTGGAGGCCGGGCGCGGTGCCTCAAGCCTGTAATCCCAACAGTTTGGGAGGCCGAGATGGGTGGATCACGAGGTCAGGAGATCGAGACCATCCGGGCTAACACGGTGAAACGCGGTCTCTAGTAAAAAATACAAAAAACCAGCCAGGCGAGGTGGCGGGCGCCTGTAGTCCCAGCTACTCGGGAGGCTGAGGCAGGAGAATGGCGTAAACCGGGGAGGCGGAGCTTGCCGTGAGCGGTCACTGTGCGCCAGCCTGGGAGACAGAGCCAGACTCTGTCTCAAAAAAAAAAAAAAACGCAGCAGACATCCTGCCTGATCCGGAGGGGTGGAAGTCAAGGGCAGGTCTGTGCAGCAGCGAGCAGCAGTGGTGGATGGTGAGCAAAAGCTCAGCTCAAGCCGAACCGGAAGAGGGTGCAGTTGCAAGATTTAATAGAGTGAAAACAGAGCTCCCATACAAGGGGAGGGGACCCAAAGGGGGTTGCCCCTCCCTGCTCAAATGCCTGGGGTTTATATCCCAATCGTTGTCCCTCCTCCTGTGCTCTCAGATGATAGATGATTTGAGTATTTCTTTACCTCCTGCTTTTAACCTAATTGGTATTTTAGTGAGCTCTCTTTACTACCTGATTGGTCAGGTGTGAGCTGAGTTACAAGCCCTGTGTTTAAAGGTGGGTGCAGTCACCTTCTCCAGCTAGGCTTAGGAATTCTTAGTTGGCCTAGGAAATCTAGTTAGTCCTGTCTCTCACCATGATGAAAGCCCAGCTTGGAAATCCCCTCAGACTTGGAAATCCTGAGCGGGCACCAATTACTTACTGCCCAGTCACTTCACCTTCATTTTTGAGGGTTCTGTCACGATCCATTGCAGCATGCCTCACATGGGGCACCACCTGCCAGGTCTGTCCTGCAGACCCTGGCCGACTGACAGATGAAATGAGTACTCAGACATAGGTATGCAGTGTAAGACCAGCCAGGGGTCTGCCTGGCTCTAGTGGCCAAAGTGCAGCAGCCCGAGGAGCTGGAGCTGCTTGCTTTCATTCAGTATAGGCGCAATGATGAAAGCCTGGAGCAAACACAATCTATGGGTAACTAACATTTATTGTTCCCCTTCCAGGAACATCTTGCATGGGTGATCAAAGATCAGCCCCTAGTCAACATAAATAAATAAGCTAGTTTAAGATACATTCCCTTACACTCCCTTGTACCTACTTCTTGCCCCCTGCCTCAGGGTTATAGATTCAGCTATTCTTCCCCGGGGCTCTGCAGAACCTTCTGACCTTTCGGAAGGCCTGCACCTTTCCCTATAGTTTCTCCCACCACTCTGACTGATCTCCTACATGTAATAATGAATTTTAAAAATGTGGCTTGTAGAGTTAGTTTAATTACTTTATAATATGCTAAATTATTTGGAATGGCCAGTATGCCCTAGAGGTTGCCCAGAGGTTTAGAGGCAGGAACCCTCAGTAACTGTAGTTATCAGGGAAGGCTTTACTAGGAGATAGAATGTGAACGAGGCTAAGAGACAGGTTAAGAATTAGATGGGCAAAAAAGGGACCAGGCAGATGGGAGGTCCATAAGTAAAGGCAAGGAGGCTGACCTGAGCAAAGCTGTAAAGGACTGGGGGCTGGCTCATCTTGTTCTATTTTGAGAAGTAGTGGAAAATACTTCTGGATAGTTAAGGTGGAACCGAGTAAAGCAGGCTGTTTGTTAGAAGAGTTAAGAATTTGAATTTTATCTGGAAGTGTATAAAAGGAATATATGGTTAGTTTTGTTTGTTTGTTTGTTTGTTTTGAGACAGTCTTGCCCTGTCACCCAGGTTGGAGTGCAGTGGCACGATCTCAGCTTACGGCAACCTCCACCTCCTGGGCTCAAGCCATTCTTCTGCCTCAGCCTCCGCAGTAGCTGGGATTATAGGCGCGTACCCCTGTGCCCATCTAATTTTTGTATTTTTAGTAGAGGCAGAGTTTCACCATGTTGGCCAGGCTGATCTTGAACTCCTGACCTCGTGATCTGCCCGCCTCGGCCTCCCAAAGTGGTGAGATTACAGGCATGAGCCACCACGCCTGGCTTGGTTAGTTTTTAAAATGTGGAATGACATGATGGCATACCATTGGACCTGTCACCTGCAAGGTCAGTCATGAATAGTCTGCAGATTTCAGATTTAGTGGCCTCTTTTCAGTCTACTGAAATTTGGATTCTTCTCCTTGAGGACCAATGCATTTGACCATCTTGTTCTCCTTGACACTCTCCTGCCTTTGATCTTTTATACCGTTCTCTCTTGATTCTCCTACTACCTCTCAAGTTACTGTTTGTCTTGCATCTTCTCTCAGCCTTCTCATTGTAGGGACATCACAAAGCTAAGGATCTTTTTGTTGTAGTAATGGACCCTCAAGTTAAGGATGAGAAGGTTTGTGTGTACTACAGCTGGAAAGGCGTTAGGAACCAAGCAAGCAGCTCTAGGGGTCAGCTACTTTGTCTTCTCATGCCCCACATGGTATGTCCCTTTCCTGGTCTTTCTGCTTCTACCATTCTTCCTTCTGGCTGGCTTATTTACTCACTTACGGATTACAGACTGACTTATGAATGACGTCAGTTTACCATCACCTTGATTCTTCCTCGTGACATCTTTTCAGCTTCAACTAATTGGCATTTCTTTCCGTGCTTCTTTGCCTAGAGAGAGAATCTGACTAGCACAACTGATCACTTGTAGGTAGATGACACTGGTTTGTGGTTGGCTCCTATATGGATGGATCATTGGTGAGTCCAGTACCTACTCTGAATCTGATCAGTTTTTATGTTGACTTAGGGATGTGCCTATGGCTTCCCCTTTGGCAGGGACTATAAGCGGGGCAACTCCCTTTAGAGGGGGCTGTGGGATGTCCAAAACAACAACAACACAACAAACACCCCCCCCACACCCAGACAAACAAAAAAAGCGTATTTTATTGTTAAAGAGGAAAAAAGAAATTTAAAAATAAAAGAAATAGAGGGGGCTGTGGGAGAACAGGCATTGCAAAATACATCTCTGCTTTCCTTCTGCATTCTAAGTTTCAATATTTCATGACTTTCTAATCTACACTCATTTCTCTTCAGAGGTTTTGCTTTGCATCTTCTAGCTAACTGTGTAATTAACATATCCACCTGGATGTCTCTCTGTCACCTCAAAGTTAGTGAGTTTAAAAATGAGGCTGGGCACAGTGGCTTACGCCTGTAATCCCAGCACTTTAGGAAGCCAAGGTGTACGAATCACTTGAGGTCAGGAGTTCAAGACCAGCCTGGCAAACAAGGTGAAACCCCATCTTTACTAAAAATGTAAAAACTAGCCGGGTGTGGTGGCATGCGCCTGTAATCCCAACTGCTCGGGAGGCTGAGGCAGGAGAATTGCTTGAACCTGGGAAGTGGAGGTTGCAGTTAGCCAAGATTGTGCCACAGCACTCCAGCCTTGGCGACAGAGCGAGAGATCGTCTCAAAAAAAAAAAAAAAAAAAATTAAGTCCCCTTTTTTTTCCAAAACCAGTTCTCACTTTGTTTCAGGTGGCTAGGTATTCTTAGTCTCTAAGTTTCCTTTATAATCCTGTTTTCCTGTTTCCTTTCTTTCTATATCTGATTGGTTGCCAGCATACCTTGTTTTCCTTTATAAACGTCCTCTCTACTCATGTTGATACTGCCTTTATCCTGGCCTTTTGCGCCACATACTTGAGTTTGCCACAGTCTCTTTGCTTACCTCCTTGTTCTGTTTATCTCCTTCACCAGCAGCACATCTCCATGAATGCTGCCGGAGTCATCTTTATGCCCTATTTTATCATGACTATTAACTCTGACTAATATTTCTTTAAAGTTGGTTGTAGATGTTTACTATAAATATTTCTCTGTGACATTAACAGGTGTGATAAGGTCGTTGTTGA
Source organism: Colobus angolensis palliatus (assembly GCF_000951035.1). Classification (NCBI taxonomy): domain Eukaryota; kingdom Metazoa; phylum Chordata; class Mammalia; order Primates; family Cercopithecidae; genus Colobus; species Colobus angolensis. The sequence continues at coordinate 1,293,535 of NW_012111919.1, read as the reverse complement.
CATTGTATTCCCAGTAATTTAGAATTTTTTTCTATCTCTGATAATGAAGGAATAATGATAGAGTAGGTAAATTCCAACATTAACAACAACAAGAAAATAATGAACTAGATTTTGATATACTAACACGGAATGTTCTTCCAGCTGTATTGTTAAGCCAACAAAGTATACATAACGTACAAGTATATGCATGTAAATGCACTAAAAGAAAAGATTTGTAAGTGTATGAACAGACTTTACCTCTCAGAAGAAAATAGTGTGGTAGACGAAAGCATAAAGAGGGAACTTTAGTTTTTACTCTCCATAGTTTAGTATTATTTACTTTTTTAAAAAACCACAGGCACATATTTATATTTTATTCTTTAAGAAACCTAAAGGGTTTCCTTGGCGAAGAATGTGAAACACACGCACACACACAATATGGGCACGGAGTAGTCTTGAAAGACATGACAATATCACCAGACCTGAGAAGAAGCTAAAGAGCCAGAGGGAAAAAGTCAGAAGTCGACTACCTGGGAGGAGGGATAGACAAGAGACCAAACTAAAGGAAACTAAGTGTGGATCCAGCTTGTCCCCAAAGCTTGCCTTGCTTCGAAGCATCCGACGGTAAAGAATCTTCACCTGGCCGGGCGCGGTGGCTCAAGCCTGTAATCCCAGCAC
>NW_012111919.1:1285457-1292640 GCF_000951035.1 Colobus angolensis palliatus | reverse complement strand
AGACTCCGTCTCAAAAAAAAAAAAAAAAGAATCTTCACCTATGCCTGTGATTTGTGGGTCTGAAGGAAACTATCCATCCTTGCAAATGTCTTCTGCTGAGATGCCTCACACGGAGACTGTCTCTCCTCTTCCTTCCTCCATGGATCTGCTTATTCAGGACAGCCCCAATTCTTCCACCAGTCTGAAAGGCAAACAACCTACTGCTGCAGAGAATAGTGCCACAAAAAAGGAAGACAAGGTCCCGGTCAAGAAACAGAAGGCCAGAACGGTGTTCTCTTCCACCCAGGTGTGTACTTGATAGATTTCAGAGACAGAGATACCTCAGTCTCCAGCAGATGCAAGAACTTTCCAACATCCTGAACCTCGGCTAGAAACAGATGAAGACCTGGTTCTAGAACCAGAGAATGAAATCTAAGAGGTGGCTGAAAAACAACTGGCCAAAGAATACTAATGGTGTGACTCAGAAGGGCTCAGCACCTACCTACCCCAGCCTCTACTCTTCCTACCACCAGGGATGCCTGGTGAGCCCGACTGGGAACCTTCCGATGTGGAGCAACCAGACCTGGAACAATTCACCCTGGAGCAACCAGACCCAGAACATCCCACCCTGGAGCAACCACTCCTGGAACGCTCAGACCTGGTGCACCCAGTCCTGGAACAATCAGGCCTGGAACAGTCCCTTCTATGACTATGAAGAGGAATCTCTGCAGTCTTGCTTGCAGTTCCAGCCAAATTCTCCTGCCAGTGACTTGGAGGCTGCCTTGGAAGCTGCTGGGGAAGGCCTTTAATGTAATACAGCAGACGTCTAGATATTTTAGTACTCCGCAAACCATGGATTTATTCCTAAACTACTCCACGAATGTGCAACCTGAAGATATGTGAAGATGAGTGAAATTGATATTACTCAATTTCAGTCTGGGCACTGGCTGAACCTTCCTCTCCTCCCCTCCCTGATAGGATTTTTCTTGTTTGGAAACCACATGTTCCGGTTTCCATTATGCCTATCCAGTCAATTTGATGGACGGTGGAGTATGGTTGGAGCCTAATCAGAGAGGTTTCTTTTTTTCCTATTGGATCTTCCTGGAGAAAAGACATTTTAATAACTTTGGCTGCTAAGGACAACATGATAAAAGCTGTCTCTGGCTATAGATAAGTAGATCTAATACTAGTTTGGATATCTTTAGGGTTTAGAATCTAACCTCAAGAATAAGAAATACAAGTACAAGTTGGTGTGATGAAGATACTCCTATTGTTTGGGATTAGGAGGCCTTGCTTATTTTTTAAAAACTATTGAGGTAAATGGTTAAGCTGTAACATACTTAATTTATTTCCTCACCCTTTTTGGCTCAGTTTTACTATATCCCCTAATTTGTTGGTTTTGCTAATCTTTGTAGAAAGAGGTCTTATATTTGCTGCATCATAATGACATTAGTACTACTTTAGTCAATTTAAGTACAAATGAATCAAACAACTATTTTTCCTTTAGTTGATTTTACCCTTATTTTACCTAGTGTTTCAATGAGTAAATATACAGCTTAAACATTAAAAAAAAAAAAGAAAAGAAAAACAGAAGAAACCTAAAGGAAGTTTGCTTTTTTGAGATTAAAAAGTATTTAGGCATGTAGGTTTTTGCAGAATAGCAAGTCACCAACCAAGGGCCCTTTATTTCCACATAGAAAGGTAAGAACATCAAGCTATGTGAAGAGTGAACAATATCAATCATTGCAACTTCTAATATTAAGGGTAGATTTGCATGTAAATTCGGTTACTTCTAATGATATAGGTTGTCAAACACTTAATAAAAATGAACTATTTTGTTAATGGCATAATTTCCCTCATCATTGGATATAAGCTTTATCTTAAATATTATGTAGAAACTTACAAATGCTAGTCAGTTTCTTAGCCTTTTTTTGAAAAAAAATTAAAGTGGTTTAGTAAATGGTAAATGCAGGTTGGCATTAATGATGTAATAATTCTTAAAATGACTGTCTTAAAAAATGTAAAAGTAGGTCGGGCACGGTGGCTCACGTCTGTAATCCCAGCAGTTTGGGAGGCTGAGGCGGCCACATCACCTGAGGTCAGGAGTTTGAGACCAACCTGGCCAACATAGTGAAACCCTATCTCTACAAAAATACAAAAATTAGCCAGGCGTGATGGCAGGTGCCTGTAATCCCAGCTACTCGGGAGGTTGAGGCAGGAGAATTGCTTGAATCCAGGAGGCAGAGGTTGCAGTGAACTGAGATCGCACCATTGCACTCCAGCCTGGGTGACAGGGCGAGACTCCAGCTTAAAAAAAAAAAAAAGTAAAAGTAATCAGACTTATATATTTTAATTAGTAGTTTTTTTAAAAACTTTATCTTAAAGCTGTCCAGACCAAAACGAAGAAGACGTTAGCCAAACCCAATATAAGGAATGTTGTGGTGGTGGATGGTGTTCGCACTCCATTTTTGCTGTCTGGCACTTCGTAAGTATGACATGATCATATTATTTTTTTCCTTCTTTTAAGACACTTTCAAAAGTAGTCTTTGTAAATGTAACCCAGTAGGTAATAATATTATTAGTGGACTAATATTTGGATAGCAGTCCCATGAAATTGATATAGAATAAGTCAAGACAGTGGTGAAATAATATGGCAACATTTGTTTTTTATCCTTCTCATGAATAAGCCTAGTGTAGTTTTACTTGAAATAGCTCTATTTTGAAAGCCTAGAGGTCCAGATAGCTTGCTTCCAATAGAGCTGTCCTTTCCTTTTCTGGAGAAAAGGACATTGTCTTGTGCCTCCTCAGAAGTTTGAGTGCTGAAGATATGGGCCATGGGCATTCCGAAGGGCCTATATAACCCACTGGTTTGGCCTCCTGGAAATTAGTAAAATTGGAGTTGATAGGGCTGGTCCAAACCCCTGGCATAGCACAACCCCAAGTGTATGGGACAAGAATGATCCTAGACCAGCTCCAAAATTCCCTAGATCCAAATTGCTCTTCTCCTTGGCCTTTTATGCTTCTTTTCTGTCCCCGAGTGAAGGTTAGTCTATCTAAAAGCTGGTAATGGATTTTGATAACAAGGCTTAAACTATTCATTCTCTGTTTAGATTGTTTTAATGTTTATATTTTGAATAGGTAGTTGCCAGCTTTAAAAAAATGCTGCGGAATGTTAGGCATCTGTTAAAAATAATGAGACCTATCTTTATATACTAATATGGAAGACCTAAGATCTTGAAGATATATGTTAAGTGTAAAAAGCAAGGTGCAGGCCAGGTGCAGTGGCTCACATCTGTAATCCTAGCACTTTGGGAAGCCAAGGCAAGAGGATTGCTTGAGCCCAGGAGTTCAAGACCAGCCTAGGTAACATAGCAAGACCTTGTCTCTACAGAAAATAAAAAATATTAGCTGGGCATGGTGGTACACACCTGTAGTCCCAGCTACTCTGGAGGTTGGAGGCTGAGGTGGGAAGATGACTTGAGCCTGGGAGGTCAAGGCTGCAGTGAGCTGTGATCATGCTGCTACCTACACTCCAGCCTGGGTGACAGAGCAAGAGCCTATCCCCTCCTCCCACCCCCACCAAAAAAGCAAGGTGCACAGTATTATGTATAATGTGCAGTGACTTATGAAAAATGTGTGTGTGTGTGTGTATGTGTGCGTATACACACACACACGACAAAGGTTCATTTTTAAACAGACAGTTTGGGACCTGTAACTATATTTTCTAATAGAAGTAATGCTGTAAGTTGGCCGGGCACGTGGCTCATGCCTGTAATCCTAGCACTTTGGGAGGCCAAGGTGGGTGGATTACTTGAGGGTAGGAGTTCATGGCAAAACCCTGTCTCTACTAAAAATACAAAAATTAACTGGATGTGGTGGTATGCACCTGTAGTCCCAGCTACTCCACATGCTAAGGCATGAGAATCTCATGAACCCAAGAGGTGCAGGCTGCAGTGAGCTGAGATCGCACCCCTGTACTCCAGCCTGGGCAACAAAGCGAGACCCTGTTTCAAAAAAAAAAAAGAAGTAATGCTATAAGTAAATGGTAGTGACGTTTCTTTATTCATCCTATTTTATCAATATAGTAATCCACTTAACAATGTTTCTATAATCTCTTTCCTGTACTGACACAACAGTGAAAGAAAGAATCAGAAGGCTTTAGAAGCAGGAAGAAGATGGTGTCCTCCTTTTACTTGGCAGCAATAAAATAGAAAAAGAAAGTTCATCAATACATGAAAGTTCTTGGCTAGGAAGACTCTTTTTTTGTAAGGATCATGTATATATTATGTAGGTGTTTGATACTAACTGTTTTACTAGCTATTAAAAAATACAAACAGGCCAGGTTCAGTGGCTCATGCCTGTAATCCCAGCACTTTGGGAGGCGAAGGCAGGTGGATCACCTGAGGTTAGGAGTTCGAGACCAGCCTGGCCAATGTGGCAAAACCACATCTCTACTAGAAATACAAAAATTAGCTGGGTGTGGTGGTGCATGCCTGTAGTCCTAGCTACTTGGGAGGCTGAGGCAAGAGAATCGCTTGAACCTGGGAGGTGGAGGTTGCAGTGAGCTGAGATTGCGCCACTGCACTCCAGCCTGGGCGTCAGAGCGAGACTCCGTCTCAAAAAAAACAAAACAAACAAGAAAAAACAAACCCAAACATACTCTACTGTTGCATTTACTTTTATTAAACATTTGATGATTAGTATTTGTATGAAGTTTAATTTGAGGTATTTACCAAATTAGCATTGGGTTGTTCCTTTCTTTGTTGTGTATTGTGTTTTAGTTTAATTCAGAATTCTGGTTGAGAAAGAAGGCAGTTCATGAGCAATCTAGTGATTCAGAGAAGAGAAAGTCTTTGAGTAATGTAAGTGAATAGGGAAGAGAGAATAAAAAGTATTTTAAGGCAATATTCATGTGAAGAACAAAAGTCACTAAAAAATAACATTAGAGGCCCAGTGCAGTGGCTCACACCTATAATTCCAGTGCTTTGGGAGGCCGAGGCGGGAGAATCGTTTGAGGCCAGGAGTTTGAGAGCAGCTTGAGCTATGAGCAACATAACTAGACACCTACCCCCAACCCCTCCTCACCCCCACCTGCCAGTCCTATCGCTACAAAAAAAGAAGAAAATGTTTTTTTTTTTTATTATACTTTAAGTTCTAGGGTACATGTGCACAACGTTCAGGTTTGTTACATATGTATACTTGTGCCATGTTGGTGTGCTGCACCCATCAACTCATCAGCACCCATCAATTCGTCATTTATATCAGGTATAACTCCCAATGCAATCCCTCCCCCCTCCCCCCGAAAAAAAGGTGTTTTAATTAGCCAGGCGTGGTGGTGCATGCCCCTAGTCCCAGCTACTTGGGAGGCTGGCAGGAGTATTGCTTGAGCCCAGGAGTTTGAGGCTGCAGTGGGCTGTGATTGTATATGAGCTATGCTATTGCATTTCAACCTGGGTGACAGAGTGAGACCTTGTCTCTTAAAACAAGAAAAATTAATAATAATAACATAGAGGGAAAATTTATAAGGACAACAATTTTTACATTATTGATGTTAGGATTGAGGTGCCAAATAAGTCTTCTGTAACAGAAGATCATTTTCTAAGTGGAAAAAGTATTTTTCTGTTTAATTTGCAGAAACGTTGCTTTCAACTTGAGTGTTATTTGGAAGGCCAGGTTCTTAGGGGTAGGGACATTTGGGAAGCACTCCTGGTAATAGAGTCTAGCAGTGGAATTCAGAAGTCTATCAATCATTTAGGTAGAGGAGTATGAGAATAAAGATTGTAAATGATAAGTTGGCTGGAAATGATAAACCTGGTCTGGGGCCAGGCGCAGTGGCTCACGCCTGTAATCCCAGCACTTTGGGAGGCCGAGGTGGGCGGATCACCTGAGGTCAGGTGTTTGAGACCAGCCTGGCCAACATGGCAAGACCCCATCTCTACTAAAAATACAAAAATTAGCCAGGCATGGTGGCGTGTGCCTGTAATCCCAGCTACCTGGGAGGCTGAGGTGGGAGGATCCCTTGAGCCCAGGAGGCACATTGCACCACTGCACTCCAGTCTTAGTGACGGAACGAGACTCTCTAAAAAAAAAAAAAAGGGGGGGGGATTGTAAATGGTAAATAATTTATGGCTTATGGCTTTATGGCTTACGCATTTTCAAACTGGCACATGACTTTTCCCCAAATAATTCTGTTCTAAATTTGAGGAAACTGGGTTTACCTATGAAAAATTTGGAAAACTACTCATGGTTCTTCTGTGATTCTGAGTGAAAATAATAGTAAAAATATTTTGGAGTTTTTAAGTTTTACTAATTTTCAGGAACTTGAAGAATGAATCTTCTTATTTAATCCAATGATTAAATCTCTGACTTAAAAATAAAGACAATTTATTTTTGATCTTTAAACAAACAAACAAATAAATAAATAGAGTTCATACCCAGATCTTGGTTTTTTTTTTTTTGAGATGGAGTCTCGCTCTGTGGTCCAGGCTGGAGTGCAGTGGCCGAATCTCAGCTCACTGCAAGCTCCGTCTCCCGGGTTTACGCCATTCTCCTGCCTCAGCCTCCCGAGTAGCTGAGACTACAGGCGCCCGCCACCTCGCCCAGCTAGTTTCTTGTATTTTTTAGTAGAGACGGGGTTTCACTGTTTTAACCAGGATGGTCTCGATCTCCTGACCTCGTGATCCACCCATCTCAGCCTCCCAAAGTGCTGGGATTACAGGCTTGAGCCACCGCGCCCGGCCAGATCTTGGTTTCTAAACAGCATTCTTCAATACAAAGAACCAGAGCTCCTTTGAAGAATGATTAGGGCTGAGCCAGAGAAAAGACAGGATGAGCAAGGAGACCTTGTAGTGCTGGAAAGCAAAGAAGTACTTACCAAAAAAAGCAGGGTTTGGGGGGCCATGTCAAAAAGACGCAGGTCTGACCTGCAGGAGCTACGAGTCACCAAAACTGCAGTGATTTGAGCAATAAAATAAATCACAATAGTATTGGAACATAACCCAAAGAATAAAACAAATGCCTATGAGTCTAATCTGATATAAATAAATGAATAAATAAATATGTTTTGGGAGGCCAAGGTGGGTGGATCACTTGAGATCAGGAGTTCGAGACCAACCTGGCCAACATGGTGAAACCCTGTCTCTACTAAAAATACAAAAATTAGCTGGGTGTGGTGGCAGGCGCCTGTAATACCAGCTACCCAGGA
>NW_012111919.1:1272544-1284821 GCF_000951035.1 Colobus angolensis palliatus | reverse complement strand
TGATTTAATAAATATAGGAGGACTGTATACAGTGGTTCACACATGTAATCCCAGCACTTTGGGAGGCTGAGGTAGGAGGACTGCTTGAGGCCAGGAGTTCAAGACTGGCATAGACAAACTGAGACTCCATCTCTGCAAAAACTAAAAATGAAAAATTAGCTAGGTGTGGTAGCAGACACCTGTAGTCCTACCTACAAGGGAAGCCGAAGTGGGAGCATCGCTTGAGCCTATGAGTTCGAGGCTGCAGTGACCTGTGATTGCACCACTGCATTCCAGTCAGAGTGACAGAGTGAGACCCCGTCTCAAAAAATAAAAATAAATAAAGAATGGGAAAAATAACCATTAGAGTACCACATAATACTTGCTGCAAGATCTACAAATGATTGCTAAAATTAGGTGAAATGTTAAGAAGAAACAGAATATTTGCATAGTCTCAAAGAATCTCCCCCAAAATATTTATCAATTACTATGATGATTGCAACATATGTCAGCAAAGTTTGTGTTATTCCTGCCACTGGAAGGTGGAACTTAATTCTCCCCTTGAATGTGGGCTAGCTAGACTTAGTGACTCACTTCTAACAAATTGAGTAAAGGAAGGAAAAAATAGTAACTTTATAGTGGAGTAAATGGCAGACATCACTTGACCCAAATCATCACGTTGACATCACTGGTAGTAAGTCATATTGATATCACGTACCCCCTGATATGAAGCTAAGAGAAATACAGTTTGCCTCTGTGATATTCTTCCCCCAAATCCATAACCCCAGTCTTCAAAAGTGTCAGGGTCATGAAAGACAAGACTGAGAAACTGTCACAAATTGAAGGAGACTAAGGAGGTATAACAACTAAATGCAACATGGTATCTTGGATTGAATCCTGGAACAGAAAAAGGACATTAGTGGAACAACTGGTGAGATTCAGATAGTTAATAGTTTAGTGAATAGTATTGTGCTGATGTTCATTTCTTAGTTTTAATAAGTATAATATGGTTATGTAAGATGTCAGTATTAGAAAAAGCAGGGGAAGGCTGGGCACGGTGGCTCACGTTTGTAATCCCAGCACTTTGGGAGGCCAAGGCGGGCGAATCACCTGAGGTCAGGAGTTCAAGACCAGCCTGGCCAACATGATGAAACCCCATTTCTACTAAAAATACAAAAATCAGCTGGGCGTGGTGGTGGGCGCCTGTAATCCCAGCTATTTGGGAGGCTGAGGCAGGAGAATTGCTTGAACCTGGGAGGTGAAGGTTGCAGTGAGCCGAGATTGTGCCGTTGCACTTCAGCCTGGGCAGCAAGAGCGAAACTCTGTCTCAAAAAAAAAAAAAAAAAAAAAGGAGGGTGAAAAAGGGAACTCTGCTCTCTTTTTCCAATTCTTATTTATTTATTTAGACAGGGTCTTGCTCTGCTGCCCAGACTGGAGTGCAGTGGCATGATCCTAGCAGCCTCGAATTCATGGCCTTAAGCAGTCTTCTCACCTCAGCCTCCCAAGTAGCTAGGACTACAGATCCATGCCACCACGCCTGGCTAATCTTTAATATTTTTTGTAGAGACAGGGTCTGGTTTGTTGTGTTACCCAGGCTGGTCTTGAACTCCTGGCCTCAAGTAGTCATATCACCTCAGCCTCCCAAAGTGTTGGGATTCTAGGTGTGAGCCACCATGCTCGGCCTCTTTCCATTCTCAGGTAAATCTCAAGTTACTTAAAAGCAAAAAGTTTCTTCAAAAGTCGTAATACATCACCTGTAGCCCTGTAGGCATTACAAAATAAATAAATAATACACTTTTAAAATAAAATGTTTAAAGGAAAAGAGATCCCAAAGGTGGGGCTTCACTTTAAAGAAAATTTAGTGTGTGTTATGCTGAACATTAAGGTATTGGACAATACTTTTGTTTGATTCTTAGCAAGCTCAGTAGGAGTTAAGTCTTGCTAGATTTTTAAGGATGACAGATAGCGAAGTCATACTATTTCTTCATTTGAAATGATGAACTGCCTTGGATAGTAAAGTTAAGTGTGTTTGTAGCAGCATGTGTTAGATGATCTCTGAGTATTTCAAATAGAATGAAAAGTTTTCATTGAAGCTCTAAGGTTTCGGTTTAAATTATTTGTTTTCTTTCCTCAGATATAAAGACCTGATGCCACATGATTTGGCTAGAGCAGCACTTACGTAAGTAAATGCAGTTTCATTTCCGTTCTTATTTCATTAAAGGCACCTTCTCCAGTTTTTACACATAAAATAGCAATTTGTTCTTATCTTCACCATCTGTACTACACAAATTTAAGCAGCTTATGAATATCATCAATCTTTATTTTGCAGGCTTAACAGTGTCTTAGCATGACAGTATATTTTAATGCTATCCTAGCTAGCCACAGGACTCGACTGATCCGCCTAAACACAATACATATATTTGGTGATTGCCTTAGGAACTTGTATAAGGGTAACTGAACAGATTATGTAGATATTTACCTAGAAAGAATCCTAAAAGACACCTGAAGATTCATGTGCAAACCAAGTAAAAATCTAAAATTAGATGCAGTTAAATAAGATTGGGCTGGATGAATAATTTGGTGAGAGTCATGAAATGTGTTGCTGTTTCTGGGATGAAGTAACAAGGAAGGCATTATCTCATTCATTTTCCATTGACACTTTGCCTTTGTGTCTTCAACCAACCACAGCTCTTTCTTAGTTTGGAGAAACCCTTCAGTTGACCTTTCTGTCCATTCTAACTCTGTTTTTTTTTTCTTCTCTTCCTGCGAGACCTCAAGCATGAGTGAAAGGGCAGTTGTTTCTGTTTCCTTACTATCAGTTCCCTCTAATTGTATAATCATTATTTCCATTCTCCCTTTGTTTTACAGAAACCATACTTCAGAACCTTCTCTTAATAATGGTTTTGTGATTGCTAAATGTACCGATCTTTTCTCAGTCCTCTGTCTCTGTACTTTATAGCACTTGACACTGTAAGCTATACTCACCTGTCTTCTATTGATTTCTTAGTAATATGCCTTTATGATTTTTCTTCTGTATTCTGACGGACTCTTCTCTACCTTAAAAAAAAAACTGGGCTATGCATGGCGTTTCATGCCTGTAGTCCCAGCACTTTGGGAGGCTGAGGTGGGTGGATCACCTGAGGTCAGGAGTTCGAGACCAGCCTGACCAACATGGAGAAACCGTCTCTACTAAAAATACAAAATTAGTTGGGCATAGTGGTGCATGCCTGTAATCCCAGCTACTTGGAAGGCTGAGGCAGGAGAATCCCTTAAACCTGGGAGACAGAGGTTGCAGTGAGCTGAGATCACGCCATTGCACTCCAGCCTGGGCAACAAGAGTGAAACTCCCATCTCAAAACACACACGCACCAAAAAAAAAAAACAAAAAACTGGATCTCTCCCTCTTTCTGTTTTTGAAAGGCATTTTGCAAGTTTTATTCCTTAGAGTTTTGCATTTCTCTGTATGCATATTTTCCTTTAAAAAATCTCATCTACCAGCTGGGCATGGTTTCTCACACCTATAATCCCAGCACTTGAGAAACCAAGGCAGGAGGATCAAGGTAGGAGGATCTTTTGAGCCCAGGAGTTTGAGACCAGCCTAAGCAACATAGCAAGACTCCATCTCTATGAAAAAAATTTTGAAAATTAACCAAGCAAGAGAATTACTTTGGCTCAGGAGTTGAAAGTTGCAGTGAGCTCTGATCCCGCTACTATACTCCAGGCAGGGCAATAGAGCAAGACTTTGTCTCAAAAAAAAATTTTTTTTTAAATTTTTGATTTATTTTTTTCTGGATGGAGTCTCACTCTGTCCAAGGCTAGAGTGCAGGGGCTTGATCATAGTTCACTGCAACCTCGAAGCCTCCCAAGTAGCTGGGACCATAGGCGTGAGCCAATGTATCTAACCCTCTTTTAGTTTTTTGAATTGATAAGGACTCACAGATTTTTATTTATTTATTTCATTATAGCCAAGTTTAGTCATTACTCATTTTGAAGCTCAGCTTATTTCACATTTTATCTGGCACTCCTTCAAGTTGACTCCAGTGTGCCTTTTGTTTTTTAGTATAATACTGGTTGTTAATATATAATTTGCATGTAATAAAGTGCACAGATTTTAAGTGTATAGTTTGATGAGTTTTGACAAGTGTGTATACCCCATGTTCCTGTTTTTGATATGGTCCCATTTGTCCTTTTTTTTTTTTTCTTTGATACGGAATTTCGCTCTTGTTGCCCAAGTTGGAGTGCAATGGCACGATCTCTGCTCACTGCAGCCTCCGCCTCCCAGGTTCAAGCAATTCTCCTGCCTCAGCCTCCTGAGTAGGGATTACAGGCACACGCCACCAAGCCCAGCTAATTTTTTTTTGTATTTTTAGTAGAGACGGGGTTTTGCCATGTTAGCCAGGCTGGTCTCGAACTCCTGACCTCAAGTGATCCACCTCCCTCGGCCTCCCAAAGTGCTAGGATTACAGGCTTGAGCCACTGTGCCCTGCTGATGTCGTCCCATTTATCTTTGAGTGCTTCCTTACTTTTGGCACAAAAAAGATGGAGATTCACTTTGTACTTTCCTTTGGACCTGGTATCAGTCATTTCCTAAAAAACCTTTTGTCCCTTTAATGGGGAATGGCATTTAGAAACCTAGTCTGGGGCTGGGTGCTGTGGCTCACGCCTGTAATCCCAGCACTTTGGGAGGCCAAGGCTGGTGGATCACTTGCAGTCAGGAGTCCAAGACAAGCCTGGCTAACATGGTGAAACCCTGTTTCTACTAAAAATACAAAAATTAGCCAGGCGTCATGGCAGGCGCTTATAGCCCCAGCTACTCGGGAGGCTGAGGCAGGAGAATCGCTTAAACCCAGGAGGTGGAGGTTGCAGTGAGCCGAGATTGTGCCAGTACACTCTAGCCTGGGTGAAAGAGCGAGACTCTTGTCTCAAAAAAAAAAAAGTCTGGGTTCAGGGAGTGCTCATTCCTACTGCAGTGTTATTGTGTCTAGTTTCTATTCATGGGCACAACTAGAATGTATATATTATTTCAATCATTTGTTGATATTGATATTTCAGACTAAAATTTAACATACCCAGAACTTCTTTTTTTTAAATTTTATTTTAATAGTTTGAAGGGAGACTTTGCTTTCTCTCTTTGATTGAATATTTGTCTCTCTTTTTTACTGAGAACCTTGGTTTCTACTAACATTAATTAATTTATAGATTTATCTATTTTATCCTATTCCAAATTATTTTTTATTCTTCTCTAACTTCTCATTACCAATTGAGCATCAAATGTTGACTTTAAAATCACTCTTTCATTCATTTCTTCTTTGAGAAGGTGCCAAATACTTGTGAAATTAAAGAAAAGATACAATCTCTGTCCTTTCAAATTCAAGGCTAACCTTTTTTTTTTTGTTTTTTTGTTTTTTTGTTTTTTTGGAGATGGAGTCTCACTCTGTCGCCCAGGCTGGAGTGCAGTGGCACCATCTCGGCTCACTGCAAACTCTGCCTCCCGGGTTCACGCCATTCTCCTGCCTCAGCCTCCCGAGTAGCTGGGACTACAGGCACACGCCACTACGCCCGGCTAATTTTTTTTGTATTTTTAGTAGGGAAGGGGTTTCACCATGTTGGCCAGGATGGTCTCGATCTCCTGACTTCATAATCCTCCCGTCTCGGCCTCCCAAAGTGCTGGGATTACAGGCGTGAGCCACCGTGCCCGGCAAGGCTAACCTTTTTTAAGGAGCACAGTGTTTTGTGTGATGATCTCTGGCACTGCCTTGATGTGTGAAATGCTGCTTTGCTTTGGATTTCTACTTCCAGGGGTTTGTTGCATCGGACTAGTGTCCCTAAGGAAGTAGTTGATTATATCATCTTTGGCACAGTTATTCAGGAAGTGAAAACAAGCAATGTGGCTAGAGAGGTGAGTAAAACAAACTTTATGTTGTTTAAAGAGTGATAGTAGAATCACTTTGAATTTCAATTAATAGAAGTTACTTTATAAAAGCTTTTAAAATCTATTCAGTTACATTTGACCTAAAATGTGATTTTACAGCTTGGGTAATGTGTTATTTAATATGTAAAAGAATTCTAATATAAGTCAAATGACATACACAATATGTAAAAGAATTCAATATAAATCAAGTGACATACACTGTATTAGTGTATATTCATACTTTACTGTAAATCAAATAAATTATTTTAGCTAGTTTAGGACATTGTCTCTTGTGTTCGGAAAATAGAGATCAGCAAAGTGTGGCTGATATTATTTTTAGTAATGTTAGATATCATGGCTTCCAGTTAATTTAAAATTTCAACATTTTGCAGAGAATTAATTTCATAACTTGGTTTTTGTTAGCTGGAAGTAGCCTTGCTTACTCATTTGTTCCCATCGACTAGATGGCACGTAAGGCAGTTTGGCTTTTTTAAAACTATTTCACAGAAGTTTACTTTTGCCCTAGTTGGCATAGCTCCATGTAGTGTCGATTGGGCAACCAAGATAATGACAGACCTTGGAACTTCTAGGATGTGTCCTACAGCAAGTCCAAACACGTCTTCTGGGCTGTTTCAATTTGAAAGCGATTGTTTGGATGAAGTTGGCACCAAAAGGACATTTTGTTGTACTCGGCATTTTCCCTAGTTCTGGTCTGTGCTTGCCATATTGTTGAGTTCAGTATAGTTATGAGGGTAATAACTTCTATCACTGTCGACTGAGAGACAAGGGCAAATAAGCAGGACTGAAAGTATTTGTTCTGTTCCACCTCTGTACCTGTCAGAAATGTTAAAACTGCTGAAAGCCTGGCATGACTGAAGCCGACAAAGATCTACTATGTGCTGTTGAGGGACAGGAAGGAATTAACAACAGGAAGAGATTTTATTTCCCCTCTGAAATTTTTTGTTTTTCCTTGAACCTTGACATTTCTGAATGTTTCAAATATGACAATTTCGTGAATACATCAAGCTGCTCATAATATATTTTCAACTTTTATATTCTGAAAATAACCAAGTGACTTTTATAAGAGCACTCAAGATGTAAATAGTAAAATTTTTTGCTCTTTTCTCCTTTTGCTCAGTTTTTTATCCCACTCTCTTCCTTCTCCTCCTCAAAAAATAAATAAATAAATAAATAAAAATAAATGTTTCCATTTTCTCTGTAATTCAGTTCTTTTTTTTCCTAAAACTAAAGCTATAATGTTTTTCTCTGAATTTTTTCCTGGAAATTTTACATCCATATGCAGATCTCAGCTATTGATTGACAGGAGGTAGATTCCCTCTGCCTGCCCTGTTCTAATACCAGTTATGTTATACTCCAGGTAATTTTTGCAGTGTCTGCATGGAAAGACTGGGTTGAGGGGATACATTATGAGAATGTCACTTTAAAGCTGTATTGCAGCCTAAAAGCTAACATAATTTCCAGCCAAATAATTTCTTAGGCTCTATCGCCTATATTAATAATATTAGTATACAGTCCTAAAAGGCTTCTGGTGTTGCCATGAACCTGACTTTTTTGAAAGGTTCAGCATATTTCCCTGTTCTCCAAGTTAGAGGCATCTTCTTCCTCTTCCCTTAGTGCCCTGAGAGCTATTCAAACTTTCAATAGAAGTGTGTGGACAAGGGTCACCAATAGCCAACTGTAGTTAAAGCTCCTTCAGTCCTGAGAGTCATCTAGGGCCAAGGGCAACACATACTAGAAAGGCCCTTGTGAGAATCAAGCCATTGCAACCTAATGCCCCTTTTATACTTGCCCTGCTGCAGAGCTCTTCTCTCCTGTCCCCCTGAGATACTTGCGTCTCTCTTCCTTTCGGATTGGTTTATGCTGAGAGGCTGATGTGCAGGTGCCTGGCAGACGTTCTCAACAAAGCAGGTTGGGCATTTAGTTTCAGGCCTACCTGGAAAAACTAGAATGAGGTCATGTTGCAGATACATCACTGTAACACATTTCTGTTTCTATAGATGATGGTAAATAGCATAAAAGTAAATAAGTATAAAGGTAAAAATCAGTTAAGAGACATTGAATCTCTAATTGAGACTTTGGAAACATTTTACTAAGTTATAGGAGAGTTTGCATTCGGAGGATAATTAGTTTTGGAAAAGAGTACTAAAAATGAATTCCCTATAATGGGATCCAGTATTTCATAGTAAATAGTGTGTGGGTGTGTATGTGGGGGGGAATCTGGAAGCTTTATTTCTAAAGTAAAACTTTAATATTATAAAAATAAGTATTTTATAGTTGCACCTATGCATTAATTATTTACATAAATAAAAATGGGATCAGACATTGATTGGTTTTTGGCAGTATAATTTCCCCCAATAAATAGTATAATAAAATTATAGATGTCCTCATTTCATGTTTGACTTTCACTGTGCCATTATAGTAGAGGCCATTTTTACAAGATTAATGATGACCTCAGTTTTTCTTAAAGCCGCTCAGATGACAAATTATTCTCTCTGTATCACCTATTATGGCATCATCCTGGCCACTTGTTAACTGGTCTGACCCTTACTTGTTCACAGGCTCACTTGTAACTCAGGCAATTCTCCAGTTTCTTTCATTGAGTTGAGCTTCTGTATAGTTGGCAAGTTTTCCAATTCATCTTTGCATTGGGTCTGCAGTGTGCTATCTGAAGTGTCAGATGGTCAGTAAGAGAGAATAGCTGGCAGTGAGCAAAAAGATAGGTGTAAAGCAGATAGGGTCTTGAGTGGGAACTCTGTTTATGAATGGTCGGTTCTTTAGAAATCATTTTCATGTTTAATCACTTTTGCTTTGCTGCTAAGCTTTGTGACTGATCATGAGACCTGATAACACAGATCGTGAGGACTCCACCCCATAATATATTTCATCATCATTCCACCAACTGTCTTTAATAGGTTCCTTTAAGTATATTTGAACATTAAACAAGTTAAAATCAAATTATATATTGATATCCTTGAAGGCCCTGAGCAAAGCATCGATAAGAAATTAGGTGAGTTAGAAGAGTATTATAACCTCGTGTCTGCACTAGAAACCAGCCAGCAGGAATTTTGCATATACCTGTCAATTAATGGCATGATTAAATATTAGTAAACCATTTCTGTGATGGGCTTAATTTTATTTTAAATATTGCTCTGGAGAATTTTAAACTGAAACCTTTTTCAGATGACCATAAAGATTAGTGCTCAAAGCATCATTTACATGATGCCCTTCCCTTAGAGTGATCATTTCATTCACTGTATTTCCTGAAGGCTGCCCTTGGAGCTGGCTTCTCTGACAAGACTCCTGCTCACACTGTCACCATGGCTTGTATCTCTGCCAACCAAGCCATGACCACAGGTATGTTTAAATGGAAGCAGACAGTACATGTTAATTTTCCTCCTTTGTCTTTTACTTAGTTATAAAAATGTACCTTTTTTTTTTTTTTTTTTTAAACAGAATCTCACTCTGTCACTCGGGCTGGAGTGCAGTGGCACCATCGTAGCTCACTGCAGGCTCAAACTCTTGAGCTCAAGAGATCCTCCTGCCTTAGGATCCCAAGTAGCTGGGTCTACAGGCGCTCCACCACACCCAGCTAATTTTTCAGTTTTCTGTGGAGACAGGATCTCACTATGTTGCCCAGGCTAGTCTTAAACCTCTGGCCTCAAGTGGATCCTTCTACCTCAACCTCCAAAGTGCTGGGATTACAGGTGTGAGCCACCAAGCTCATCCCAAAAAGTACTCTTAGCAGAAGTGATAGATTAGCACAGATCTCTGCTTGTGTTTTTTAAAAAGAAAGGTCAGGTTTAAAATTTGGGAGTTCTAACCGTAGTTAACCTCTCTTTTCGCTCTCCATACCTGAGGGATGTTACCATTGGTGTGGTTCCTCTGTGAATAATGTGGCTGGCTGCAGCAGGGATTATCAAATGGAAGAGTATATCTCTAGGAAGGTACTTCAGCATCTGAAGCATGAGTAAATAGTTTACAACCTGCCAGGCTTTCAACCTGGTGCTTCAGATATGATATTTTCCCACAAAGATATGGTCTTCCTTTCTTCACCACTACCATACTTGTAAATCATTGCTTTAGATGGCACAGCTCTTTCCTTCACTTTCTTCCCGCATCCTTGGCATTTTTATAAATTTTTTTTATAAAATGATTTTTATAAATCATTGAAAATTCCCCTAACAAATTTTAACAAAATTACGGGGTATTTTATAGCATCAGCCCGTAGTGTGAAGAGACAGGAAGCCTGAAAGATTTAGTAATCATACGCTTGTCTAGTAACATCAAGGCCCAGGTGGGCAGCCCACCTCATATGTGGCAGGGAATGATGCCCGTGACTGGGGGTGTTCGCCTCTCTAGGCAGCATGTGACCAACTCCTGGTTAGAGAAACAGAATAGGCTCGGCACGGTGGCTCACGCCTGTAATCCCAACACTTTGGGAGGCCAAGGTGGGTGGATCACGAGGTCAGGAGATCGAGAACATCCTGGCTAACACAGAGAAACCCTGTCTCTACTAAAAATACAAAAAAATTAGCCAGGCATGGTGGTAGGCACCTGTAGTCCCAGTGACTTGGGAGGCTGAGGCAGGAGAATGGCATGAACCCAGGAGGCGGAGCTTGCAGTGAGCCAAGATCGTGCCACTGCACTCCAGCCTGAGAGACAGAGCGAGACTCCATCTCAAAAAAGAAAAAAAGAGAATAGTGGCCATAAGGAGAGAGGGGGCCTGCCTTACATTTCAACAGCTGGAATTTCTCTGCTTTGTAGCAGAAGTTAACATTCTCTTTATAGGATAAAAAAATATTTCTTAAAACTAAAGCTGGGAGCATATAAATATCCAAGATGTTCTGGTTTGGAATAATGATTTGTTCAAGAGTTGGTCCAATGGATATTTCTAGAAGTTGATGTCCATATGGCAGGAATGAAACTTGTTTTTCTCTAACGTGTTGAATGTGTTTTTAGTCATTTAAAACAATTACCTTAATTCTTCTGAAAAGTTGAAAACTTTAATTATAGATGTTGTACAAAGCTGATAACTGTTATTCAGCCTTTTAATCAAGAAGCTTAAATTGGAATGGTATGTTATTTTCTGTAAAAGATATTCATGAAGTATAACCTGTGCCCTGTAGGCGTTGGCTTGATTGCTTCTGGCCAGTGTGATGTGATTGTGGCAGGTGGTGTCGAGTTGATGTCCGATGTCCCTATTCGTCACTCAAGGAAAATGAGAAAACTGATGCTTGATCTCAATAAGGCCAAATCTATGGGCCAGCGACTGTCTTTAATCTCTAAATTCCGATTGAATTTCCTAGCACCTGAGGTAAGGCTTGTGTTTGCAGGGCATCCCACTGCAGAGATTTAGAATTAGGTATTGCAGTGTGGACTCTGCTATGCTGTAGTAGGTGTAGATTCTGTAGTTAGAGGAAAGGGTTATTTGGTCAAGATGAAAAAAAAAAACATAGTGGGTAGAAAACTTTAATTTGTGAGCCCTCTTTAGAGATCCTCTGCTCACAAAGAACTTTCCTTGTCTTGGTCTTGATTGATTAATGGCAAACAAATAGATTTTAACTTTTCCAAATAACACAGAACAATCCTAGGTGTTGGAATAACACCTGTTAACGGTGTACCTGCTTCTCGGATATCTCCTTTCCCAGCTTCCTGCGGTTGCTGAGTTCTCCACCAGTGAGACCATGGGCCACTCTGCAGACCGACTGGCCGCCGCCTTTGCTGTTTCTCGGCTGGAACAGGATGAATACGCGCTGCGTTCTCACAGTCTGGCCAAGAAGGCACAGGATGAAGGACTCCTTTCTGATGTCGTACCCTTCAGAGTACCAGGTAAAATGAAATGCTTCATGACACTAATTAGGGAGTTCTGAATTGCTCCTAAAACTCAAAAAAATCCCAAGTGATTTTTCAGTAAGTGTGTTGGTTCTGTTTCCAAAGCATTCAGCCTTTATTCTTAAATATGGACACAAAGTTTGATTTATGTTGTAACAATAGGTAAACATTTTTTTAAAGTTTCTACAAGAGTGTCCTTTTAAGGTCTGAGCACTAATCTCAGCACTTCAGGAGGCTGAGGCAGGAGGATCAGTTGAGGCCAGGAGTTCAAGACCAACCTGGTCAACAGAGTGAGACTTCATCTCTAATTAAAAAAAAAAAGTAAGACAAACAGAGTCTCCTTTTAGATCTTGCTGGTATATTTTAGTTTCTACATACATGCCTGTTCTTAAAATTCCTGAATCGTCTGACTTCTGTATAGAATAACCAACTGTGAATGAATGTCTTAAGAAATAGGATGTCCTATTTTTAGTAAAGCATTTAGATGATTTCCCAACTGTCTTTTTTTTTTTTTTTTTTTTGAGACGGAGTCTC
>NW_012111919.1:1260266-1272423 GCF_000951035.1 Colobus angolensis palliatus | reverse complement strand
GATGGTCTCGATCTCCTGACCTCGTGATCTGCCCGTCTCGGCCTCCCAAAGTGCTGGGATTACAGGCTTGAGCCACCGCGCCCGGCCTCCCAACTGTCTTTTAAGACTTTAGTTTAAAATTTGATAATAGGATAATTATAAAACCCTTTCCTTCTAGTGAATAGGTAAGGTTTATATTTCATTTGTTTTTGTAATTTTTAAAGCATATTTCTCTGGAGAAGATATATAAGGCTTATAGTTCCAAAGAGGTAAAAAAAATTCATTTTTTTAATAGGAAAAGATACAGTTACCAAAGATAATGGCATTCGTCCTTCCTCACTGGAGCAGATGGCCAAACTAAAACCTGCATTCATCAAGCCCTACGGCACAGTGACAGCTGCAAATTCTTCTTTCTTGGTAACTGTCAATGCTATTTGTATTTAGTAGTGACTTTTCTATTTCTGTACTCTCCGTAGAAAAGCCTAATATAAATTTTAGTGTGTGTGTGTTATGAATAGAGGGTAAAAATATAGTTATTCATTTTAACGTGAAAGTGGAGTCATTAAAAAAAATGGAATCATGGTTTTAAGGCCGGAGAAGTCACCTAATCCAGCCACCATTCTGCTACAAAAGCTCTTTTCTTCAGGCACTTAACCAGTCAGAAAACTTCTATTGCTTATGATGGGCCCTGGAAATGAAAAGAATAGACAATTGCAATATAGTGAGATGCTGTGATGGCTGTAAGCATAGGCGTAGGCTTAGGTCAAACCCCTGACACAGATCGGGGGATAGTCAGAGAGTCTTCTTGGAAGAGGTAACACTTGAGCAGCAAATCTTGAAGGAAAAGTGAAAGCCAACTCAGGAAGGATTTTAAAAGGCATTCCAGGCCAGGCGTGGTGGCTCACGCCTGTAATCCCAGCACTTTGGGAGGCTGAGGCAGGCAGATCACCTGAGGTCAAGAGTTCGAGACCAGCCTAGCCAACATGGAGAAACCCTGTCTCTACTAAAAATACAAAATTAGCCAGGTGTGGTGGCGCATGGCCTGTAATCGTACCTACTCAGGAGGCTGAGGCAAGAGAATTGCTTGAACCTGGGAGGAGCGGAGGTTGCAGTGAGCCGAGATTGCACCATTGCACTCCAGCCTGGGCAACAGGAGCGAAACTCACCTCAAAAAAAAAAAAAAAGGCATTCTGTACAAAGGGAACAGCAAATGCAAAATCAAGGAAGTATGAGAGCAAGGGGTTCTTTGGGGGAAAAGTTAGGTTGGAGCATAAGGTATGAACTGGGAGGTTGTAGAAGACAAGGAAAAGCAGGCAGAAAGAGTAACAGGATACCTCTTCCAGCTCTGATTGTTAGAAAACTGCTTTACTAGGCCCGGGCGCAGTGGCTCACGCCTGTAATCCCAGCACTTTGGGAGGCTGAGACGGACGGATCATGAGGTCAGGAGATCGAGACCATCCCGGCTAACATGGTGAAACCATCCCGGCTAACATGGTGAAACCCCGTCTCTACTAAAAATACAAAAAAATTAGCCGGGCGTGGTGGCGGGTGCCTGTAGTCCCAGCTACTCGGGAGGCTGGGGCAGGAGAATGGCGTGAACCTGGGAGGCAGAGCTTGCAGTGAGCTGAGATCAAGCCACTGCACTCCAGCCTGGGCGACAGAGCGAGACTCCATCTCAAAAAAAAAAAAAACAAAAAAAACTGCTTTACACTGACACCAATATTATTTTCCTGTAAGCATCATGGAACAAATCTACCACTGTTTGTTTTGTGTGTGTGTGTGTGTGTTTTTAAGTTATCAACATGTAGCTTCATATCCTTCCTTGCTTTTCTGACTCCTCAGTTAAACATCTTTGTTGATTCTGCTGCTGCTTGTAAGATGTGATTTCTCTTCTCTTACCACCTTGGATATAGTCTTCTGGATATAGGCCATCTGGTCAAAGTTTCTTTTACAATGTAACTCTCCTACCTGGCCATAAAGTCTTGAAAACATAGGCAGATGTTTAACATATTTGCCCATGGTAAATGACTAATTAATGCCTGCTCTTGATAGGCCAGGGGAGTGGACTCTAGAGTAGTTCCAACAGTGTGGAACACCACCCTGTTAATCCCAGGTGGTGAAGAGCTGGTTAGGTTGGTCATTTGCAAAACCAAATTGGATGATAGAGCCATGTGGCATGGACTACACATCAGATCTGCATCCTTTTGATTACTTCCAGGGTATGCTTAAGGTCCAGGTTTATTTAGTGAGAATCAGAGACAAATCATCAGAGGTGACACATCACAATACATGGATTTTGGGGACTGCATTAATGCCCCACATTCATTGCAATTTTGCACAATGGCACACTGAACCTGTTATTAATGTAATATCTGTAAACCATTTATTCCAAATGGTCACCTGTGCCTCCAGACTTTATGGACACCCTATTGGTGGCTACACAGTCTCTTCAGGGTTGCCGAGTTATAAAAATATGACAGAATATGGTAGAACTTATTTTGATTTTACAAATTATGAAGAATAGTTTCCTTTTCTTTGGAATTCTGGACTTCTTGGGGGAGCTTTTCTTTTTCGAAGTATGGTAAAGGATGTTTTTTCAGTAGTACTTCTTTGTCCTCCAGCTTCTCGGTTGTCATTTGGGAAGAAATGTATGGGGTGTATCCAAAGAGGGAAGATTGTGGTTCTAATGTCCTCAGCTGGTTCTCCCATTGGTTTGCTCATTATAGAATATATAAGTCGAATAAAATGACCTATAAGCCATGGGCAGAAAGCAGCTGAGAAACAGCCCAGAAAATGTAAAAATAAATAAGAGATATGTTTATTTTGGTTAATATTTTGTGCCAAAAACTAAAAACTTTGGCTTAAATAAGTATTTTTTATGAGCACTTCTTTCTTTTTTTCTTTTTCTTTTTTTTTTTTTTGAGACAGAGTCTCGCTCTGTCACCCAGGCTGGAGTGCAGTGGGGTGATCACAGCTCACTGCAACCTCCGCCTCCCGGGTTCAAGTGATTCTCCTGCCTCAGCCTCCCGAGTAGCTGCGACTACAGGTGTGTGCCACCACACCTGGCTAAGTTTTTGTATTTTTAGTAGAGATGCGGTTTCACGGTGTTAGCCAGGATGGTCTTGATCGCCTGCCTCATGATCTGCCCGCCTCAGCCTCCCAAAGTGCTGGGATTATAGGCATGAGCCACCACGCCTGGCCATGAGCATTTATTTCTAAAGTTACTTCTTCTGTTGATTCATTTTGATTATTATGGTACTTTTGAACAGCCTTCTCTACCCTCATCCTCCAAAAATTAGTCTGTGTGTGTATGTTTGAATTATGATTTAATGATGGATACAGCGAAGTAAGTGTTATTATACAGAATCACTGTATAAGTCTAATGAGTTAATAGATTCAGGTACAGAATATATAAGCTGGCTGGAGAAAGACCTCCAGATAGGCTGAAGAATGTTAACATCGTGCTGATTAACATTTCAGACTGATGGCGCATCTGCAATATTGATTATGGCAGAGGAAAAGGCTTTGGCCATGGGTTATAAGCCGAAGGCATATTTGAGGTAAAGTAAATGTTCAAACGAATCATCTCTGATTTCTTTATTACCAGAGCTCACCTCTCTATTTTTTTACCTAGGGATTTTATGTATGTGTCTCAGGATCCAAAAGATCAACTGTTACTCGGGTAGGTAGCTGTTTGTGTCCTTGGACTGTAATCACAAGTATTTGATTGCTCACGTTTTATTATACTTGTTAATAAATGGTTAACACTGGTTTATTATTTATTTATTTATTTATTTATTACACTGGTTTGAGAGTATATTAAGCCCTGAGTTCATAATTGGTTTATGTGGTAGTTTTTTTTTTTTTTTTTTAAATAATAGTAATCTGGCCGGGCACAGTGGCTTACACCTGTAATCCCAGCACTTTGGGAGGCCAAGGTGGGCAGATCACAAGGTCAGGAGATTGAGACCATCCTGGCTAACACGGTGAAGCCCTGTCTCTACTAAAAATACAAAAAAATTAGCCGGGCATGGTGGCGGGCGCCTGTAGTCCCAGCTACTTGGGAGGCTGAGACAGGAGAATGGCATGAACCCAGGAGGCGGAGCTTGCAGTGAGCCAAGATCGCACCACTGAACTCCAGCCTGGGTGACAGAGCGAGACTCTGTCTCAAAAAAATAAATAAATAAATAAAATAATAGTAATCCTTTCTGTTGGTATATCATTTTAATAGTTTTGGATTATTTTCCATTTTTTCCTTTAAGTTTTACATATATATATATGGATGCACACAACTTACATTTTTTTCATGAAGTTATCGTAGGCGTTTTTTCATATGGCTACACACCCTGCTACACAGTCTTCCTAATATAGCCTTTTATAAAAGCCTTCCCATGTTTAGACTCTGTTCTGCTCCCTCAGAAGACTGTAGCCTCACTGGCCTCCACTGTGACGTTCACATCAGTCAAGCCCTTTCCTTTGTCTTGCTCTTTGAACTCTGTTCTTCAGTTCTTCATGTTATTAGCTTGTCCTTATCCCTCATTGTTTGTTTATTATCAGTTTCTCTGACTCTGCAACATAATAAGGGTAGAGGGCATGTCTGTACAGTTTCATTATTTTATCTTTAACATTTAATTAATCAATACAGAAAAACCAAAGAATGAGTGAAAAGACATTAGAGTACCTATGTTAAACTCAGTTTGGGGAATATAAAGAAGCTCTTAGTTTAAAAATTAAAGTTTTAAGATATTACTTATTTTTTCTTTTCAGACCAACATATGCTACTCCAAAAGTTCTAGAAAAGGCAGGATTAACCATGAATGATATTGATGCTTTTGAATTTCATGAAGCTTTCTCGGTAAGTCATTTGAAAGACACATATGAAGGGACTAGAGTCATAAAAAATGTCGTCTATATTTGTGGGAGCGAGCACGGCATGGTTTATGATGTGAGTAGAGCAGGAGTGGACCTATATATTTTAAGTACTGACTCACACTGCTGGGAGGTACCCGAGGGGAGGGAAGGAAGGGCCACACATACAATGTTGGAGAACATACCAAATTGTTTCTTTAGGAAATTCTCATTGAAAACTGATACAAAGATTTGTTCAACTTTACTTTTTTTTTTGAGACAGAGTCTTGCTCTGTTGCACCCTCTGGAGTGCAGTGGCGCGATCTCAGCTCACTGCAACCTCTGCCTTCTGGGTTCAAGCAATTTTCTTGTCTCAGCCTCTCGAGTAGCTGGGATTGCAGGTGCCTGCTACCATGCCCGACTCATTTTTTAAATATTTTTAATAGAGACGGGGTTTCACCATATTGGTCAGGCTGGTCTTGAACTCCTGACCTCAGATGATCCACCCGCCTCAGCCTCCCAAAGTGCTGGGATTACAGATGTGAGCCACTGCGCCCGTCCAATTTGCTCAACTTTAAACCATACCTACAAGTTGTTAAACTTTCACAAACCGTGCCTATAAGAAAGCGTAGAGGAACATGAATAACAAGGTTCTTATTCAATTATTTTCTCTTCCAGGGTCAGATTTTGGCAAATTTTAAAGCCATGGATTCTGATTGGTTTGCAGAAAACTACATGGGTAGAAAAACCAAGGTGAGTTTCTGATTTTAAAAAATGCTTGAATTTTCAAAGCACGTTAATAATTGGATCTTAGTTACCTGTTCTTAAGAATATGAAGGAAAAGCTTCTCTTTCTTTTGAAGAATTTTGTCTTTCATTAAAGATATTAAAGATATTTATTTCTTAGTGTAAGGATAGAAATTCTTGTTTCATTAAATATATTTATTTCTTAGTTTAAAAATAGAAATTAGCAAAATTAAAATTCTATGTTATCTTTTGTTCCTTGCATTCTGGCATTAGATGAAAAATAAATGGACTCCTGACTTTTAATATTGACCTAGACTTACTTTCTTTTGCAGTAAAATTATTTGTAATATGTCTGATGTTAGGTATTTTCCTTTATCCCTCTTACTTCATGGTACTAAGAGCCTGGCTCAATTCTGATCTTAAGTAAACTTATCTTTACATTTGTGTCTTTGTGGGAGCCAGGTTGGATTGCCTCCTTTGGAGAAGTTTAATAACTGGGGTGGATCTCTGTCCCTGGGACACCCATTTGGAGCCACTGGCTGCAGGTTGGTCATGGCAGCTGCCAACAGATTACGGAAAGAAGGAGGCCAGTATGGCTTAGTGGCTGCCTGTGCAGCTGGAGGGCAGGTACGTTACCGTGGTGTCATAGGACCCTCCAGAGAGTCATTTTCTTGGAATGACTAGAATGTATGATTTAGTTTGAAACCTTCTTAAAGCAATATTTTTGATGACCTGGGGGTGGGGAGTGGGGAGGGATAACAGCTTTAATTCTGATAATACTTTTTGTTTTTTGGGTTTTTTTTTTTTTTTTTTTTGAGACAGGGTCTTGCTCTGTCGCCCAGGTTGGAATGCAGTGGTCATATCTTAGCTCACTGCAACCTCCACTTCCCGGACTCAGGTGATTCTTGTGCCTCAGCCTCCCGAGTAGTTGAGATTACAGGCGTGCACCACCGTGCCCAGTTAATTTTTGTATTTTTAGTAGAGACAAGGTTTCGCCATGTTAGCCAGGCTGGTCTCAAATTCTGGACTTCAAGTGATCCACCCACCTTGACCTCCCAAAGTGCTGTGATTATAGGCATGAGCCACCATGCCCTGCCATAATTCTGGTAATTCTTTGGAAGGAAACTGCTATTTAAACCCAAGCTATTTTTCCCAAATATAATGTTTATTTTTTACTTACAAATATATGCTGATTTTGAAAATTGTGGAATATATGAATGGAAAAACTTAGAGTCATCTATAATCTCCCCATCAGACATTATCATTATTCACATCTTGATATATTTTCTTCTTTAATAATAAACTTTTATTTATCTAGTCACCATAAGACTTTATGAAATCTCTCCAAGAGAGAAACTGTCTTTCTAGAGAACTGAATTATACCTTAACTGGGGAGTTAATTTACTTCTGGATAACTTACTGCTGTTCAGCTGGGGAAGTATATTGTTGACAGATTTTTTTCCTTTCTACTTCGCTTGCATTACAGACCCAACTTCCTGACTGCTGTAGCATCTCACTCTAGGAATAAAATCCAAAAGGAAGATTGTAGTTTGTTTTTTGTTTGTTTGTTTTTTGAGACAGAGTCTTGCTCTGTCCCCCAGGCTGGAGTGCAGTGGCGCCATCTCGGCTCACTGCAACCTCTGCCTCCCAAGTTCAAGCAATTCTCCTGTCTCAGCCTCCTGATTAGCTGGGATTACAGGCGCTCACCACCAAGCCCGGGTAATTTTTTTGTATTTTTAGTAGAGATGGGGTTTCACCGTATTGGCCAGGCTGGTCTCCAACTCCTGATCTCAGGTGATCCGCCTGCCTCAGCCTCCCAAAGTGCTGGGATTACAGGCATGAGCCACTGCGCCTGCCCTGTTCTTTTTTTTTTTTTTTTTTTTTTTAACAATGTGAACAGATTTTCTCTTCCTCTAGATTAGAGAAACTTCCTGTTCCTGATCAAAATGAATAAATATTTAAAAGCATAAACAGGCCGGGTGCAGTGGCTCACGCCTGTAATCCCAACACTTTGGGAGGTTATCTCACGCCTGTAATCCCAACACTTTGGGAAGTTGAGGCGGGTGGATCACTTGAGGTCAGGAGTTCAAGACCAGCCTGGCCAACATGGTGAAACCTTGTCTCTACTAAAATTACACAAATTAGCCTAGCATGGTGATATGTGCCTAGAATTCCAGCTACTCGGGAGGCTGAGGCAGGGGAATCGCTTGAACCCAGGAGGTGTAGGTTGCAATTAGCCGAGATGGCGCCACTGCACTCCAGCCTGAGTGACAGAGAGGGACTCTGTCTCAAAAATAAACAAAATAAATCTCACATTTAAAAGCCCTTTTTCATGAATTTTCATCAGAGACTTTGCAGAAACCAAGGGGTCAGTTATTTATCAGTTGGAACATTTTGGACTTTATGATCAGAAATGTTTTTTAATCTGTGTAACTTCATCTACAGAAAACTATGGTCCATTAAGAGTTGAGCTATCCCTCTATCTCTCCATGCCAGACTTCTACCAGGGAGGTAACCTGTACACATTACTCACGAGCATAGTGCGTAATCCACATAGGGTAATGTCTGCAGATTTGAGTATGTGTTCCATAATTCTTTATCTAGCATGTAGAGTATAAATGAGACAATATTGGATGCTTTTATGGATGAACAAAGAATGATACCTAGCACCTTCTAGAAGTTTTTAGTATAGTGAAGAGAGAAGATAAGATGCATCTGAGAAACTAGATTAAACTTGACATTGTTTGATCAAGAGCCATGTGAGTAATACCAACATGACTGGAGACAGGAGAAATCTATCATGGTGAATCTAGAGCAGGGTTTCTCAACTTTGGCACTAACATTTTGGGCTAAACAATTCTTTGTTGTGGGGGGCTGTGCTGTGTGTTGTAGGGTGTGCAGCATGGCCTCTACCCACCAGATAGCAGTAACAACAAGCTCCTCCCCACCTCTGCCCCATGTGCACACAGTTGGCGTGACCAAAAGTATCTCCAGGTGTTGCCAAATCTGATCTAGAGCAAGAAAAAACATGGAACATGAAAACTGTATGTTTAAAATCAAGCTAGAGAGGGCTGGGCATGGTGGCTCATGCCTGTAGTCCCAGCATTTTGGGAGGCTGAGGCAGGTGGGTAGCTTGAACCCAGGAATTCGAGACCAGCCTGGGCAACATGGCAAAACCTCATCTCTACCAAAAATACAAAATTTAGCCAGGTATGATGGCATGCACCTGTGGTCCCAGCTACTCAGGAGGCTGAGGTGAGCTGATTGCTTGAGACCGGGATGTTGAGGCTGCAGTAAGCTGTATTCACGCCACTGCACTTTAGCCTGGGTGACAGAGTGAGACCTTGTCTCAAAAAGCAAATAAAGAAATTAAAGTAAATAAATAATAAAATAAGCAAGCCAGAGAGGAGTATTCTACGTTATTACGAATTCTTTCAGGACAACCCCCAAGTCAGTCAAACCTTCCTATCCCTGCTTTTTTGTCTGCTTGTGCCTTTTCAGCGTACTTTACATGCCAGACATGGTAGCTCATGCCTGTAATCCCAGCACTTTGGGTGGCTGAGGTGGGCAGATTGCTTGAGCTCAGGAGTTCAAGACCATCCTGGACAACATGGCAAAACCCCATCTCTACTAAAAATACAAAAACTAGCCGGGCGTGTTGGTGCATGCCTGTAGTCCCAGCTACTTGGGAGGCTGAGGTGGAAGTGTCACCTGAGCCTGGGAGGTTGAGGCTGCAATGAGCCGTGTTCAGGCCACTGTACTCCAACCTGGGTGACAGAGGGAGACCCTGTTTCAAAAAAACAAAACCAAACAAACAAGCAAAAAAAACACAAAGTACCTAATAGTTTGTTTTGAACTCCAGTGTATACTTGATTGAGGACAAAGACCACATAGCAAATCTTTAAACCTACACAGTGCTCAACTTGGCACTTTGTAAATAATAGTTTCTTTTATTTACTTTTTTGTTTTTTAGAGACAGAGTGTCTAAAAACTCTATGCTAGGATTTAGACTCATCTAAACTAAGGACATAGCTAGTACATAGCACTGTGTATAGTGCTGGATAAAATATATTCTACTTCTGGCCGGGCGCGATGGCTCAAACGCCTGTAATCCCAGCACTTTGGGAGGCCGAGGCTGGTGGATCACGAGGTCAGGAGATTGAGACCATTCTGATTAACATGGTGAAACCCCGTCTCTACTAAAAATACAAAAAGAAATTAGCCAGGCGTGGTGGCGGGCGCCTGTAGTCCCAGCTACTCGGGAGGCTGAGGCAGGAGAATGGCATGAACCCAGGAGGCGGAGCTTGCAGTGACCTGAGATCGCACCACTGTACTCCAGCCTGGGCGACAGAGCGAGGCATGAAGAAGGGACAAGCCCAGACTTTGGAATCATCTAGACCTGGTTTCAAATCCTGGCCCTGTTACCTTAATAGCTTTGTGATTTGGGTGAGTCACTTAACCTTTCAGAGCCTCAGTTTTCCCCTCTAGAAACTTACTTTTATTGGTATTTGCTGTATCATGTTTGTTTTACTGTATTGATATTTGCTGTATCATGCTTTTTTAGTTAAAAAAGCCCCTGGATTTCTCATTTTAACAGCATCCATTTGTAGAGCATCACTAGGAATTAGATTCTGTAGTAGACAGAGCCTGATGCATATATGTATACATGTATATATGAATGTATATAAATATGTGTTTGTGTATATATATACACACATACACAACTATACTGTATGTTATGTAATGTCCACAAAAACTCTATGAGATAGACACTATGAGCCCCATTTTGTAAAAGAAGTTCCAGTTTAGACTGACTACAAAGTTTCCCAGGATCACACAGTGATTGAATGGCAGAGCCAGGATCCAACTCCAAAGCCTGTACTTTTCTCATTATTCTCTGCTGTCTCTGTACTAACTGGATTCATCACCATTCATTGCTCTAATTGGACTTTGTTTTCTTTACAGGGCCATGCTATGATAGTGGAGGCTTATCCAAAATAATAGATCCAGAAGAAGTGACCTGAAGTTTCTGTGCAACACTCACACTAGGCAATGCCATTTCAATGCATTACTAAATGACATTTATAGTTCCTAGCTCCTCTTAGGAAAACAATTCTTGTGGCCTTCTGTTAAATACTTTGCACTTAAGCCTTGCCAGTGTTCTGAGCTTTTCAGTTATCAGTTTACTGCTCTTTCAGGGATTTCTAAGCCACCAGAATCTCACACACACATGTGTAGGGGGTTGTTTTTGGTCTCTGTTGTCACTAAAGACTAAATGAGTGTTTGCAGTTGGGAAAGAGGTCAGTTGAGATTTGGAAGTCATCTTTGTAATATTTGCAAATTATACTTGTTCTTATCTGTGTCCTAAAGATAAGTGTTCTCTATAAAATACAAACCAATGTGCCTAATTGTGGAAAAATAATTCAGAATCTAAACACCACTGAAAACTTATAAAAAATGTTTAGATACATAAATATGGTGGTCAACTTAATAAAGTGGAGAAATATTGGAGACCTGTTTACCTCATTTTTTATTGGTCAGGGGAGGGTAGTTCTCTTGGCTTAGGACCAGATTTTGCCTTTAATTACTCATTTATAACTTCTAACTATTTTGGTCAATGGTGAGACTGCTGGGAACATAAAGACAATCCTGTTTATTTATCTTATTTTATTTATTTTTTGAGATGGAGTCTGTGTCCCCTAGGCTGGAGTGCAGTGGTATGATCTCGGCTCACTGCAAGCTCCGCCTCCCCAGTTCAAGCAATTCTTCTGCTTCAGCCTCCCGAGTAGCTGGGACTACAGGCACCCGCCACCACACTTGGCTAATTTTTGTATTTTTAGTAGAGATGGTGTTTCGCCATGTTGGCCAGGCTGGTCTTGAACTCCTGACTTCAGGTGATCCATCTGCCTCGGCCTCCCAAAGTGCTGGGATTACAAGTGTAAGTCACTGCGTCCAGCCTGACAGTCCAGGCTGTTTTAGAATAGCACCTTTTGTTTTCCCCACTGCTGAACTGCAGAACATTTATTTCACTTTTTGGACATGCTTCTGTTAGCCAGGATTTAAGTAAAGTGTAAAGAAGATTTTTATTTTAATCAACTACTCTAAATCCTCTCAGATTTTTGACAGCTACCCTGTACTAAATAACATGGATGCTAGTGTTTAAAGAAATACTGGCTTCTTTTTGTGGACATTTGTGTGACTGTTGCTTAGGTCTATGCAAGTTACTGGGAATCAGAATCACCCTGTAGTTCAGGGACAGATTGGGCAGGAGACCTAGTCCTAACCTCTTAAAAGGATATTTGAGAGTCTCAGCATCATTTCCTCATGGTTTCCTTGGTAATTATAATGTGAGTTTTTAATACTGAAAACCATTATATTTACATATATATCACAAAAATCAGGTATAAATAAATTAAATATAAAAACCTTAAAATTTAGAAAAAAAATAACCCTGTGACCTTAGGTTGAAGGGAGAGAGGGATTTCTTGAAGAAGGCATTGAAAATACTAATCATGAAGGATCTATAAATTTCCCTGTGTTGAAATAAGAACTTTTTTTTTTTTTTTTTTTTTTTAACAATGTGA
>NW_012111919.1:1246755-1260055 GCF_000951035.1 Colobus angolensis palliatus | reverse complement strand
GGATGGTCTCGATCTCCTGACCTCGTGATCCGCCCGTCTCGGCCTCCCAAAGTGCTGGGATTACAGGCTTGAGCCACCGCGCCCGGCCAAGAACTTTTGTTCTTCATGTGATGATACAGAGTGGTGGATAAGCAAGCTAAAAGTGGAGCAAATATAGTAGATACAGCTTTAAAAGAATCCAGGATATATAAATAATTCCTACAAATCAATAAGAGTAAAGACCACTTGGCCGGGCACGGTGGCTCATGCCTGTAATCCCAGCACTTTGGGAGGCCGAGGCGGGCAGATCATGAGATCAGGAGTTCGAGACTAGCCTGACCAACATGGTGAAACCCCGTCTCTACTAAAAATACAAAAAATAGCCGGGCATGGTGGCGTGTGCCTGTAATCCCAGCTACTCAGGAGGCTGTAGCAGGAGAATCGCTTGAACCCGGGAGGCGGAGGTTAACAGCCGAGATTGCACCACTGCACTCCAGCTCTTGGCGAAGAGCAAGACTCCATCTCAAAAAAAAAAAAAAAAAAAGGCAAAAGATCTTAACACACAGTTTTTAGAAAATGATATGCATATGGTAAATAACAAGATGCTCAATAGTAATCAGGAAAAACAAGTTAAGATCATAATGAGATACACCTACCAGACTGGCAAAAATTAACAAGACTGAGAATACCACTGTTGGTCTTGGATGTGGACCAGTTAGAACTTTATATGCTGCTGGTGAGAATGCAAATTGGCAAAACCACTTTGAAAAACAGTCTGGCAATTGCGCCGGGCGCGGTGGCTCACACCTGTAATCCCAGCACTCTGGGAGCCCAGGGCAGGTGGATCACGAGGTTAGGAGATCGAGACCATCCTGGCTAACACTGTGAAACCCTGTCTCTACTAAAAATACAAAAAATAAATAAATAAATTAGCTGGGCGTGGTGGCGGGTGCCTGTAGTCCGAGCTACTTGGAAGTCTGAGGCAGGAGAATGGAACCCAGGAGGCGGAGCTTGCAGTGAGCCGAGATCGTGCCACTGCACTCCAGCCTGGGCAACAGAGTAAGACTCTGTCTCAAAAAAAAAAAAAAAAACAGTCTGGCATTATCTTGTACCTCTGAATACAAGACACAAGGTCTGTGACCCAGCATTTCTGTTCTTAGGAGCACTCCCTAAGAGAACGTGCACATTAGTCCAGGAAATATGTACAAGCCTGCTCACAGCTGCATTGCTCTTAATAGCAAAATACTGCAAATAACTCATGATCATTGACAGGAAAGTTTCAAAAACAAGCAAAACTAAGTAGGATGCCTACAGACGAGGTAAAAATAGTTTCTAAAACAGCTAAGGGAAGGGAAAAGAGAGACACATCTTCCTTACTGAAGAATTCCAAATAATATCCGTAGATACTCCGGACTCCAGGAGGTGGAGCATACCCATCCCCTTTGAGTGTGGGCTGGACTTAGTGACTCAACTCCAGTAAATACTGTATGGAAAGGGAAAAAGGCAGCCTTACAGTGGAGAAACAGCAAACCGCAGCTTAACCAGGCGATCAAGGTTAACATCATCAGTGCTGCCATGTGGATGCACATGCCTCCTAAGATGTAATCAAGGTACACTTCACCTCTGTGGTATTCTTTCCAAATATCCATAATCCAGTCGAATCATTTGAAAACAGGCAAACCCAAACTGAGGGACAGTCTATGAAATGCTTGACCAATACTCGAAACTATCAAGGTCATAAAAAGGAAATGCTGAGAATTTGTCGTAGATCAATGGAGGCTAAGGAGACACGACAACTAAATGTGATGTAATATCCTGGACTGGATTCTGAAACAGAAAAAGGACATTCATGGAAAAACTGGTGAATTCTGAATAAAGTCTGGAGTTATTTGTTTGTTTGTTTTAAGCCTAGAAATAAATCCTCACATATATAGTCAAATGCTTTTTTTTGTTTTGTTTTGGGGTGGGGTGGGGGTTGGGACACAGTCTTGCTCTGTCACCCAAGGCTGGAGTGCAGTGGAGCGATCTCGGCTCACTGCAACCTCTACCTCCAGAGTAGCTGGGACTACAGGCATGCATCACCATGCCTGGCTAAATTTTTTTGTATTTTTAGTAGAGACAGGGTTTCACCATGTGGCCAGGCCAACATGGTCTTGAACTCCTGGCCTTAAGTGATCCACCCGCCTCTGTCTCCCAAAGTGCTGAGATTACAGGTGTGAGCCACTGCACTCGGCCATCAGATGCTTTTTGACAACAGTGCCAAAAACAGTGCCAAGACCATTCATTGGGGAAAGGACAGTCTTTTCAGCAAATGGTGTTGGGGAAACTGGACATCCACATGCAAAATAATGAAGTTGGACCCTTACCTTACACCCTATACAAAAATGAACTCAAACGGATCAAAGACCTAAAGAAAGATAAAAGCTAAAACTTACAGTTTTATAAACACTTAAAAGAAAACATGGGGGAAAACACATGACATTAGATTTGGCAATGATTTCTTGGATATGGCACCAAGAGCATAGGCAACAAAGGAAAAAATAGATTAAACTGGATTTCATAAAAATTAAAAACTGCATCAAAGGGCACATTAACAGTAAAAAGGTAGCCTATGGAATGGCAGAAAATATTTGCAAATCATATATCTCACAATGGGTTAATATTCAGAATATATAAAGAACTAAAATTCACGCCCAGAAAACCCCCATTTAAAAATGGGCAAATAGGCCGGGCATGGTGGCTCACACCTGTAATCCCAGTACTTTGGGAGGCTGAGGCAGGTGGATCACAAGGTCAGGAGATCGAGACCATCCAGGCTAACATGGTGAAACCTCTCTCTACAAAAAATATAAGAACTTTACCTGGGTGTGATGGTGGGCACCTGTAGTCCCAGCTACTTGGGAGGCTGAGGCAGGAGAATGGTGTGAACCCGGGAGGCAGAGCTTGCAGTGAGCCAAGATCACACCACTGCACTCCAGCCTGGTCGACAGAGCAAGACTCTGTCTAAAAAAAAAAAAAAAAAAAAGGCAAATAATTTGAGTATCTTCATCTCCAAAGAAGATGGCCAATAGCACAGGAAAAGATGTTCAACATTACTAATCATTTGGGAGACACAAAACCACAATGAGATACTACTTCACATCCATTAATCCATTAGTATGGTTACTATCAAAAGAACAGAAAATAGCAAGGGTTGGTGAGGATGTGGAGAAATGGAAATTCTTTTGTGTTTGTAGAGATGTAAAATGGTGCAGCTGCTATAGAAAACAGCATGGCAGTTCCTAAAAAATTAAACATAAAATTACCCTATGAGCCAGCAATTCCACTTCTGGGCATATACCCAAAAGAACTGAAAGCAGTGGGGCTGGGCGCCTGGCTCATGTCTGTAATCCCAGCACTTTGGGAGGCCGAGGTGGGCAGATCACAAGGTCAAGAGATCAAGACCATCCTGGCCAACATGGTGAAACCCCATCTCTACTAAAATACAAAACTTAACTGGGTGTGGTGGCGCGCATCTGTAGTCTCAGCTACTTGGGAGGCTGAGGCAGGAGAATCGCTTGAACCTGGGAGGCAGAGATTGCAGTGAGCCGAGATCGAGCCACTGCACTCCTGCCTAGCGACAGAGCAAGACTCTGTCTCAAAAAAAAAAAAGGGCTTGGAGAAATATTTCTATATTCATGTTCATAGCAGCATTAATCACAATAGCCAGAAGGTGGAAGCAACTCAAATGTCCATTGATGGGTAAACAGATAAAAAAAATACAGATAACTTTGTATATATGTACAAAGGAATACTATGCAGCCTTAAAAGGGAAAGCAATCCTGTAACATGCTACCACACAGATGGACCTTGAGGACCCATCACAAAAGGACAAATTCTGTAGGATTCCACTGACATGAGGGACCTAAAGTAGTCACGTTCATAGAGACAGAAAGTAGAATGATGGCTGCCAGGGGCTTGGGGCCGGGGATTTGGGGAGTTGTTGTTTCATGGATACAATTTTCGTTTTCAAAGATGAGAAGTCTTCTCGAGATTGGTTGAACAATAATGTGAATGTATCTTACTAAACTGTACATTTGAAAATGGTTGCACTGGTTCATGCCTGTAATCCCAACACTTTGGGAGACTGAGACGGGAGGATGGCTTGAGCCCAGGAGTTTGAGACCAGCCTCTACAGAATTTGTCCTTTTGTGACCGGCTTATTTCACTCAGCATAAGGTCCTCAAGGTCCACGTGTAGCATGTCACAGGATTACCTTCCTTTTTAAGGCTCCATAGTATTCCCTTGTGTGTATATACGATAGTTAAACCTGTCACAGGATTACCTTCCTTTTTAAAGCTCCATAGTATTCCCTTGTGTGTATATACCACAGTTAAACCAGGCTCTAACTGTAATTAGAGCCTCTGCTCCACCAGCTAATCATTTGGCAGTAGAGCCTTTTATTTGTCCCCATCTTTCATTCAAACTTCAAAAGGTTTGCCCCCTATTCCCCAAACGTTTGCTTCTATGGTATCTGATTCTAAGTAATTGCATGTTCTTTCTATACTCTATATAGTTTATTCATTTATTCATTCTGTTGAGTGCCTTTTATGTGTCAGGCACTATTCTGGATGCTGAGGCCCACCTCGGCCTGCCAAAGTGCTGGGATTACAGACGTGAGCCACCGCGCCCAGTCCCTTTACTAGCTTTGGATAATGAAATCACTTTCCTTCTACCAGACCTTGCTCTTGTTAATTGGACTCTGCAAGCGGCAAGCATTCACACCTGCGTTTGGTTACATATGGACTAAAATTGTATAGTATAATGCTGTTCTGGAATGCTGTTGTTTTACTTAGCTATATTGGAACAGAAATTAAAAGAAATTAAACAATGTGTAAGCAAAAACTCAGTTATATGTAAAAAAAACCCAATCCCCCCTGAAGAAGAGAAAGAGCTAGAGTCCTTTAAAATTAACTGCCTGTTTTTCTGTGGCTAGTGAGCCTTATCTCTCCCTTTCCCAGGCATTGTGAAGACTGTTTCTCTAGCTGTGCAGCTGCAAGGTCACTAGACAGATCATCTCAAGTCATAAAACACATTGTTCCTTAAAAAGTAAAAAATGATATAATGCATGCCTCAATTAACTGTCTTTGTTTCTCGCTTCTATAGTATGCTTCCCCATGCACAGATCTCCCCTCGCCCCACAAAACGCTTGAAAGGCAGCTTAACTCTTTGTTCAAGGCTCAGTCCTTTAAATGTTAATCCACCTGGGTCGGTGCACCTAAATAATGAAATAATTCCTCCTCAACCCCTCGGTCTCTCTGATTCTTTAATTATCCTGCTGCATTTCTGGTGGCCCATATGGGGATTGGAGACAACAGATTTACTGTCTCCTTTGCCTGCAGGACAGAGCCCCGGGGCCAGGGGGAGACCCGGCATCCAAGGTGCGCCATGGGAGTGCTTCACCTGGATGGAGACCAGCTCTCCCTGCGACCTGGTGCCCTGCCCAGCAGCACAACGGAACCGGAGATGGGGCTGCAGGATGATACCAGCACTTCAGGAAACGCGGTAAGGAGAAAAGGCCCAAGTCAGGAAAGCTGGTCCCATAGGGACAAAGGGGAGCTTGATCACCTCTCAGGCACCGACCACTAATCCCACCTAGAGTGGCTGGGGGTGGCAGGAATGGTCTGCCAATTTGGATGAAACTCGTGTCCCCACTATTAAGGTGGAAAGGAGAAAATAGGCCGATAGAGCGGCAAGTGCAGCAAGGAAGAGCTTGCTGGCAGGGTGGCAAGAGTGACTTGCCACCCCAACTGGGAGTGTGTGGGTGCGTGTGAACTGGGAGTGTGTGGGTGCGTGTGAACTGGGAGTGCGTAGGTGCGTGTGAACTGGGAGTGTGTAGGTGCGTGTGAACTGGGAGTGTGTGGGTGCGTGTGAACTGGGAGTGTGTAGGTGCCTGTGAACCTACCTGCGACACGAAAGAGGCTCGTTTCATCCAATGAGGAGTCCTGGGGTAGGAGTGGTGTGTGTATGTGTGTGAATGTGGGAGCCTAACTAGGCTCACCCAGGACATGGGAGATACCCTTTTTGTCCGATGAGGAGTCCTGGGGTAGGAGAGGTGTGTGAAAGTGTGTAAAAGAGACGGTCTTGGGAGAGGCCAGCACAGGGAGTGACAGGGGAGGCACAGATCCCTTAACACGGGCTGCGTGCTCCAAGGCAAGCGCAGGGAAACCAGACCTAGGACGTTGTATACGGCTGATAAGACCAGCTTCACGGCTGCAGCAGGCTGTGAGAGGGGAAGGCACGTTCCTGGCTAAGCAGTGTCCAAAACTCCTGTAATAGGACACAGTCTGGTGGACCCAAGAGTAAAAGTGAGAGTGAAAGTGCGCCACAAGGGAGGAAATGGGAGGAAAAGCATCAAAACCAACTCCTTTGGAGTGCATGATAAAAAAAAATTTTTTTAAAGGATTTAGAAGTGATTATGGGATGAAACTGGATGCTCAAAAGTTAAGGACATACTGTGAATTAGAATCACCCTCTTTTAGTGTTGGATGGCTGGCCGACCGCACTATAGATAAATTGGCCTTGTGTTTTATGGTGGTGACTAGGGTTGGAGGACAGCCAGGGTCTTCAGACCTAGTCTTTCTATTGATTCATGGCTAAATGAATGCAGCCCTGCCTAGCAGTTTATTGTAGAACGCTCGCAGCTCACGCTGAGAGAAACCGGCTGCGCTGGCAGCTACAGAGTTAAAGGGAAAGTCACAGAGCCTTGTAACTCCAAAAGTAAAAAGTGAAAAGGAAAAGCCAAAGTGAAAGTAAAAATCAGCTGTGCCAGCAACTATAGAGACAAAAGAAAAGTCTCAGGAAAGAGAAAACTGGTTTTGCAAGAACCACAGGAGGGAATAAAGACCCCTCCTCCCTACATTCCAATCTATGCCCCACTTTACCAAGGCTAACTGCCCCTAAAGAGTTAAGTTCAAAGAAATACAGGCTTCTGGTCTCACCCGAGAAGAAAAAATCAGAGCTCTGGGAAGTTAAAGTGAAAGGCTGGAAAAGTCAGGCAGGCCGTCTCAGGTCTGACCGTGCCCAAGTTATGCTTATGCCTCTTAAGAGGACAAAAAGACCCCCACTAGGACCCAGATGATGCAGTCCAGCTTCAACCTCTACAAAAGTGCCGAGAAGCACTTCTGCCAAAGGCTAAAGGATGGTAAAAGAAAAAGGCAACCAATATAAAAAAAAAATCTCAGAGGTGCTCCAGGGTGCAGATAAAAGCACCAACCAGTTTTAAAGAAAACTTTGTGAGGCATTTTGGGTGTACACTCTGTTTAACCCCAAGGCTGCTGAAAATCAGCGCATAGTGGATACAGCATTTGTCAGACAGACCCAAGGAGCTATCAGGCATAAATTGCAGAAGTTAGAAGCTCCGTAGGCGTGAATGCTACTCAGCTTATTAAGGTGGCTACCAAGGTGTGCATTAACTGAGATCAAGAGGCAAAAAAGAAAGCTGATCGGAGGCTTAAGAAAGGCTAATTTACTAGCAGCAGCCCTTACAGGAAGAGAAGCTGGCTTTGCAGGGAGGCATGGATGCGGGCATGAACACAGTCGTGGAAAAGGCTAATCTGGACAGGAGTTTGAAAGCTGGCAGAGGCTAGAGAGAGATTAATGTGCACAGTGCAAAAGGAAAGGACACTAGAAGGATAAATGTCAAAAGAATAAGGAAAATGGTCAATGGTCTAACACCTGAGTGCAGCGTTCGGTTGCTAGTTGTGGTGCTTCAAAGGCAGATCCTGATCTGAGCAGCTTAGCGGTGGCTGAGAATTTAGAGAACTGAGACAGACCGGGCTTCATCATTTTAGGCCCTGGGGAGCCTATAGTCTCTATGGAAGTAGGCCGCCGATTAATGGATTTTTTGGTCGATACTGGTGCTGATTTCTCTGTGGTAACTCACCAATTAGTCACCCCACAAAGAACTGTGCTACTATTGTAGGGGCTACTGGGACCAAAGAAAAGAGGTTGTTTTGCAAATCCAGGAGATGTGTTATTGGGGGACAAAAAGTGCAGCATGAGTTTCTATATATGCCAAATTGTCCAGTGCCCTTGCTGAAAAGAGACTTACTCCAGAAACTGCAGGCACAAATTTCCTTTACACGTAAAGAGAATATGATATTATAGTTTAGAAAGTCTAAGGCAATGGTTTTGACTCTGACTGTCTAAAGAACTGAGAAATGGCGGTTCTATAAACCATGTGCCAGAAGGCTACTGGAGCCAGACCTACACAATATGTGGGGAATGCTTTTCAGGGTACCAGGTATATGGGCTGAGGGCAAGCCCCCTGGACTTGCTGCAAACAGACCCCTAGTGGTAATAGAGCTTAACCCTTATGTTCCCGGTACGAGTCTGTCAATACCCACTACCCAGAGAGGCAATTGATGGCATAACAAAACATTTAAATCGGCTCTGTGAACATAGGATTATAGTGAAATGAAAGTCCTCCTGGAATACTCCTCAGCTGCCTGTGCACAAGCCAAATGGTGAATACCGGCCAGTTTACAAAGTGTCCAAGGACAAGGCAAAAGTCTGTTTTCAGGAGGTTGGAGATCTAAGATTCATGGTATCCCAAGGCCAGTGCAGGCTTGGAAGTGCACGCAAGGAGGCTGCATGTTCATTGCCCACCCCAGTTTCAAGGCAGCAGGTCAGGGAATTTCTAGGTGTGGCGGGATTCTGCCGAATCTGGATTCCAGACTTCTCCCTTATAGCAAGGCCCTTACATGAGGCTACCAAAGGGAAAGAGAGTCCCTCCTATGGGAAAAGGAACAGAAAAAGGCCTTCAAAGATATGAAGGAAGCTCTCATCCAAGCCCCGGCACTAAGGTTGCCAGATATAAAAAAGCCCTTCTTTTTGTATGTGGATACATGAAAGGGAATGGCAGTCGGAGTCTTAACTCAGTTGTTGGGCTCTTGGCATCGGCCGGTAACAGGTAACATACTTATCCAAAAGACTGGACTTGGTGGCCTTAGGTTGGTCCCACTGCTTCAGGGCATTGGCAGCTACTGCAATCCTTATAAAAGATGCAAACAAGCTAGCCCTAGGTCAGAAGTTAATAGTTCGGGTGCCCCATGCTGTAGTCACCTTAACGGAGCAAAGAGGACATCATTGGCTGTCGAACTGTAGAATGCTAAACTATCAAGGGCTTCTGTGTAAAAATCCTCAGATAACACTGGAGACTGTAAATACCTTGAACCCAGCTACCTTGCTGCCTGTGGAGGAACCTGACTGGAAGGACGGTAGGTTGCCTCACTGCTGGCAGGACCTTCCCCACTGTTGCATAGATTCGGTGGACGAAGTGTTCTCGAGCTGGGAAGATCTCAGAGATACCCCCTTGGAGAGCCCAGATGTTAAATACTTCACTGATGGTAGCAGTTTCATAACAGATGGGGTGCGATATGCGGGGTATGCGGTAGTGATCCAACACTCGGTAGTCAAGGCTCAAGCCTTACCTTCTGGGACTTCTGCTTAGAGGGCTGAATTAATAGCATTAACTAGATCACTGTTATTGTCCAAGGGGAAGAAAGTAAACATATATACTGATTCAAGGTGTTGCTTTTGCAACCCTGCATGCCCATGGGGCAATATACAAAGAGCGAAGACTTTTGACTACTAAAGGAAAAAAAAAATTTAAAAAAGAGAGAGGAAATTTTGCAATTATTAGAAGCCATATAGGT
Organism: Colobus angolensis palliatus; assembly: GCF_000951035.1. NCBI lineage: Eukaryota > Metazoa > Chordata > Mammalia > Primates > Cercopithecidae > Colobus > Colobus angolensis. The sequence goes on along the minus strand of NW_012111919.1, from coordinate 1,250,378 downwards.
TCCAGGGAAGGTGGCTGTCATTCATTGCAAAGGACACCAAATCGAAAAAAGCTATGAGGCACAGGGCAACAGAAAGGCAGTCCGAGAGGCTCAGTGGGCAGCAATGACAAGGCTTTACCTGAAGAAAGAACTCTAGCAATGCCTGTCCTTATAGAGCCCCCTTTACCAGAGGTACCCAATTACTCTTCAAGTGAAAAAGCTTGGTTTGGTCAGGAAACAAAAAATATTGAAGGTGGATGGTGGCTGTTCTCTGACAGGAGGCTAGCCATCCCAGAGACCGTAGCCCCAAGGTTTGTGAAGCAGATCCATCAAGGAACACACATTGGAAGGACGGCCCTAGCGACTTTGATAGGTTGGCATCTCTATGTGCCACAGCTCTCCGCCATCACCCGTGCTGTTTGTGAACAATGTTTATCCTGTGCCCAGAATAATCCAAAACAAGGACCTACTCGACCTCTAGGAATTCAGGAAGTAGGAGCTGTGCCTTGTGAGAACCTGCTTATAGACTTTACCTAGTTACCTCGAGCAGGAGGTTACCGGTATATGCTAGTGTGTGTTTGCACCTACTCGGGGTGGGTTGAGGCCTTCCCCACCAGAACTGACAAGGCACGAGGGGTGACAAAGTTGCTACTGAAAGACATCATACCAAGGTTTGGGTCGCCTCTAACCCTAGGATCAGACAATGGTCCTGCATTTGTGGCAGAAGTTGTACAACACCTAACTCAACTTTTAAAGATCAGATGGAAACTGCACAGAGCCTACTGACCACAGAGTTCAGGGAAGGTGGAATGCATGAACCAGACACTCAAACAGCTACTGAAGAAATTGTGTAAAAAAACTCATCAAAGGTAGGATCAGGTCTTGCCCATGGTCCTCCTCCGAGTCAGGTGCACCTCCACCAAACAAACTGGGTAGTCGCCCTATGAGATTTTTTTCAGTCGGCCACCCGATCCCCCATCATAAGACAGATTAAAGGTAATCTCTGTAAACTAGAAGAACGAACTTTAAGAAGGCAAATGCAGACTTTAGGTATGGCCATGTAAAAATGCATGGCTAGGTATAGAAAAATGCCTATAAGTCTAATAGACCCAATACACTCTTTCAAACCTAAGGATTTTGTTTAAGCTAAAAGAATGGAATCCAACCAATCTAGGACCTATATAGGATAGGCCTCATATTGTAATCATGTCTACTTCCACTGCTGTTAAACTTGCAGGTGTCACACCTTGGATTCACTATAGCCAGCTGAAACCAGCGGCAGCAGTGACTCCGACGATAACCAGTGGATTAACCAACAAGACCCAGATCGCCCCACCCGAATAGTCCTACGGGGAAACCCAACCACCTGTAAGAAGGACAACTGCCCTGCTCTGACCACGCTGGAGGATGGTCAGTCTACGCATGGCTGAAGCTTGAGGATCCTGCAAGCTCTACTCTGGTCACCTCCTGGAAGCTGACTAGTCTACGCACAGCCGAAGCTAAGAGGACCATCTCCGGATAAGTAAATGTGGATACAGTTTATAAACCTAGTTATAATTCTGTCAAAACTGATTGTTCTGTTGTTATGTTATCATTGCAAATGCTGCAAATGTCTGCCCAGAGGAAGGTTTGCCGTGCCCATGCCTAGTATAAGCACATTTCTATTACATATACTGATGTTTTTACCATTTCTGCCTATACTAGAAGGGGATAAATCTCTAGAAGGATGTCCACACTATGTACATACTACCTGGGTAAGGAATACCATAGTTAAAACTCTACTGTACCATACATACTATAAATGTACAGGAACCAAGTTAGAAACCTACACATACAACCAGAAATAGTCTGCAATGGTTTAACACAGGAGAGGCTTAGCAGGGGCAGCCCTAAACATCTGTACGGAGAACCACAAATCAGATGTCCAGACTGTAACATTCAGTGGTCTACACTAGCACACCCCCAACACTTATATTCAGGAAGGACTGCTCTGCTAAGTAGTATGTCAATCAAACCAAATTGCAAGACAAGAACATGCAATCCTTTAAATTTTACTATCTTAAAGCCAGAGCTACCTTTCTGGTCTACAGGACAGACAGCACTCTTATGAGTTGATAGACAAGGAGTAGGTCTTGGAGTTCCACTACTAATTGCCAAAAAGACTGGAAGGACTCAATTGTGGGGATGTGTCCAACCCCACAATTCCGGGTCTGTAAGTCATTCTATAAGCATTTTGATCAGTCAGTGCCTGAGCTTTCCCATCAACCAAAACCTTACTTGCTCAACTAGCTAAGAAATTAGCTAGTTGCTGGCAGCTTAGAAATTTCCTCATGCTATATATGTGGAGAAACTAATATAGGAGACCAGTGGCCATGAGAGGCAAAAAAATGAATGCCACAAGATAACTTCACTTCGCCTATCCCTGCCAGTGAACCAACAGCCTCAGCCAGTGTTTGGTTGTTAAAAACCTCCATAATTAAAAAGTACTGTATCGCCTGACCAAAAAAAAAAGAAGGCTTGCACAGAGGCAGCAGGAGAAACAACCTGCCTAGGGCAACAGTATTAGGATGAGACTAAAAACAAAATTCTATGCAGAAATGCCCAAAACGACTCCTGCTTACCAGATCCAAACCCTTTCTCTTGGTTCTCTACTCTAAGCCACTCTTGGCATCAGCTAGAGGCTCCAGCTGCTTAGAAAGCACCCCCTGGCCTATACTGGATCTGTGGAGGACGGGCATATCGGCTAAATAGACAGGGGCATGTGTGTTAGGAACAATCAAGCCATCCTTCTTTCTAATTCCTCTAAAGCAAGGGGAACTTTTAGGGTATCCAGTTTATAATGAAAATTTAAAAAGAACTAAAAAAAGCATAATTGCAAAAATGACACAAATGTCACAAAAAATGTAGACATAAAAGACTGGAAAGATAATAATGGCTGAGCTGTCGTAGAAATCACAGCTAAAATGCTCAAGTTAGCCCATGTTCCAGTTCAGACTTGCTCCAGATAATCCCCCGATTCCTTGTTTAGAGGATGGTTCTCAACCTTTAAAAGATTCAAAACCCTCACTGGTGGGTTTTTGTTTTTTCTTGGAATCTGCCTCATCCTTCCTTGCCTTTCACCCCTGTAATTAGGAGTATTCATCAACTATAGAGGCAGTAGTAACCTGACACACTGCCACACAGTTGATGGCATTAACCAAATATCAGCGGCTGCCAGTAGAAGAAACAGCTCAGCTCCGCAAAGAGGTGGCAAATAGTGGTGCTTTCTATTAACACCTTTGTTATAAAAAGTACCAAAGTGGGGAAATGCTACAGAAATTAAAAGAAATTAAAGAATGTGTAAGCAAAAACTCAGTTATATGTTAAAAAAAAAAAAAAAAAAAAAACCAATTCTCCCTGAAGAAGAGAAAGAGCTGGAGTCCCTTAAAATTAACTGCCTGTTCTTCTGTGACTAGTGAGCCTTATCTCTCCCTTTCCTGGCATTGTGAGAATCTGTTTCTCTAGCTGTGCAGCTCCAAGGTCACTAAAAGGTAATCTCAAGTCATAAAACATGTTGTTCCTTAAAAAGTAAAAAATAGGCCGGGCGCGGTGGCTCAAGCCTGTAATCCCAGCACTTTGGGAGGCCGAGACGGGCGGATCACGAG
>NW_012111919.1:1244658-1246515 GCF_000951035.1 Colobus angolensis palliatus | reverse complement strand
AAAAAAAAAAAAAAAAAAAAAAAAAAAGTAAAAAATAATATAATGCATGTCTCAATTAAGTAACTCTCTTTGCTTCTCGCTTCTGTAATATGCTTCCCCCTGCACAGATCCCCCCTCGCCCCACAAAATGCTTAAAAGGTAGCTTAACTCTTTGCTTGAGGCTCAGTGCTTTAAATGTTAATTCGACTAGGTCTGTGCACCTAAATAATGAAATAATTCCTCTTCAACCCCTCGGTCTCTCTGATTCTTTAATTATCCCACTGCAATATAGTCTAAATATTTTTCCCTATCTGTAGGTGTAGCTATATATCATCATTTTTAATGACCACATGGTGTTCCTTTGTATGGCTATATCCTAGTTTATTTTTCTAGGTGCCTCTTTTTAGAGGACATAAACACACTGGAATGCACACTGTTTGTGCACATTATCTATTCACTCATCCACTTCTCTTTCTCTCGCTCTTTCTTTTTTTTCTTTTGGAGACAGGGTGTCACTCTGTTGCCTAGGCTGGAGTGCAGTGGTGTGATCACTGCAGCCTCGACCTCCTTGGCTCAGGCAATCCTCCCACCTCAGCCTCCTGAGTACCTGGAACCACAGGCATGTGCCACCACACCTGGCTAATTTTTAATTTTTTTTTTTCTAGAGATAGGGTCCTCCCTATGTTGCCCAGGCTCATCTTGAACTCCTGGGCTCAAGTGATCCTTCCACCTCAGACTCCCAAAGTGCTGGGGTTACAGGCGTGAGCCACTGTGCCTAGCCCACTTATTTTTTTAAGCCATCTTTTTAGAAATGGAATTGCTGCTGAGTGTCAGTTTTCTTACCTTTGTCTCTAAAGTCTTCTTTTACAGTCCTGTCTTGTTTTGTTTGGTTTTATGGTTAGAGCCAAGTAGACAAGAACTTGATGTCATTCCATCTGTCAATTCTGTGGTGTGGCTTTTTTTTGGGTTTTTTTTTTTTTTGGGAAGGAGTCTCTCTCTGTTGCCCAGGCTGGAGTAGAGTGGCGCCATCTTGGCTCACTGCGACCTCCGTCTCCCTGGTTCAAGCAATTCTCTTGCCTCAGCCTCCCGAGTGGCTGGGACTACAGGAACGTGCCACCACACTTGGTGAATTTTTGTATTTTTAGTGGAGACAGGGTTTCACCATGTTGGCCAGGCTGGTCTTGAACTCCCGATCTCATGTGATATGCCCACCTGGGCCTCCCAAAGTGCTGGGATTACAGGCGTGAGCCACGGTGCCCGGTGTAATTCTGTGTGTTTTTACCAGCAGAGCATGCATTGAGTATGTGCAAACATTTGCGAAGGAAAATTAGAGCACATATATCTACAGAAGCGCACTCAGAAAGGGGACCCTGTTGCTTCTGAAGTGAAAGAGTATTATTTGGATTTGTAACCAAAAGATACTTTTGTAATTTATCAAATGAAAACTGTAACTATCAATGAAGTGAAAGTGAAATGGAGTTGAGAGGTGTCTATACTACAAGGCAGAGCCTGCCCTGTCTTAGTCACCATCTGCCTCCTACAGGGCTGGAGTGAGTGTGAGGCTTAGAAACACCATGATGGCCTTGCTGTATTGGTGGCTCCTCTTTGAAAGTATAATGAATCCACTTATAGAAACATTTGGGCTGGGCGCGGTGGCTCAAGCCTGTAATTCCAGCACTTTGGGAGGCCCAGACAGGCGGATCACGAGGTCAGGAGATCTAGACTATCCTGGCTAACATGGTGAAACCCCGTCTCTACTAAAAAAAAAAATACAAAAAACTAGCCGGGCAAGGTGGCGGGCGCCTGTAGTCCCAGCCACGCAGGAGGCTGAGGCAGGAGAATGGCGTGAACCCGGGAGGCGGAGCTTGCAGTGAGCCC
>NW_012111919.1:1232339-1243963 GCF_000951035.1 Colobus angolensis palliatus | reverse complement strand
TCGTGATCCGCCCGTCTCGGCCTCCCAAAGTGCTGGGATTACAGGCTTGAGCCACCGCGCCCGGCCTAAATTTTAAATTTTTATAACCTATTCTTACAACGTGCTCATATCAATCAATACCTCTTTCTATACATGGATACGGTTATGAAACTTACATTTTATTTTATTTTTTTTAAAGTTAGGTTAAAGAAAGAGGGACCAATTAACTTCATCTTTTCCTAAACTTGAGAAGAGACAAACCAAGTTCTGCCCTTCATCTCCAATGTTTGGAAGATCAGAGGTTCCTGTCAATTAAGTCGTCCTTTCTTCATAACTATTGCAAAAGAAATCATCAGAAATCGCTGAATAGGTCAATTAAAACCATTTTTATCAAACATATTCATTCACAACATGTATTGTTGTAGTTAAAAACTGGTTGAGAAAGTTTACTTGTAATTATTATGCACTTTGATATCTGTTGATTATTTCTGGAGCAAAGGCAGTCTTATTCATTAGGTGCCTTTAGCTAATTTTTCCTGCTATTGTTGCTGGATACTTTAGAAATGAGAAGGGATGTGAGCTGTAAGATAAATGAGTGTGCTAAGGGAAATACAAGCCTGACTGTCTCAAGGGCTGAGTTCCGGGAGGCAGGAAGAGTTCAGAGCATTGGGCCAGGGCTCATCTGGTGGGTTCAAGCACACAGCCTCAACTCCCTTGCAGGAACATGGGTCCATGTGTGGTTCACTCTGAAGCATCTGTCTTCCTGTGAAAGAGCTTGGGAGTGGTGAGTGGATACCGAGCCCAACTTCTGCAGGCTGCCCTCCCCTCTGGATACCAAGCCCACCCATGGCAATCCCTTCAAGGCATGACTCTCATGATAATAAAAAGTGTGATAATGTGAAAAGGAATTTTCAGAGAAACTGAGTCAAGGACTGGTGGTGGTGAAACTTCTTGCTTTCTTGGAAAGCAAGAGAAGGTACTATGCCTTCTGCTCTCTGACATTTCCACCGTCTCCCACCCATCTAGCAATGGCTACCCTAGAAAAACCTGAAAGAGGAGGCTTCTCTTCAGGACTTTGCCAGGAGGCCCTTTGCCACACCATCCTCAATCCACCCTGCTTACACTGCCCCTGAGAAAGTCTAGTTCTCACCTGGCAGTGTCACTTCCTCCTTTGCTGTGTTCCAAGATGTAGCCTTCGTTTGTGGACTAGGAAGGGGTGGAAAGGCCCAGTTGCAGGGCAATTATTATTATTGTCAACTCTCCCTTGAAGAGGTTGTATCTGTTTTACTTGCTCACATGCACTCCTGCCTGGGCTGCAGGAATCCTAGGAATTTTGCTCTCCACTATAGTAACTCCCATGAGTACTGATCCCACACTTTTCCTTCAAATGCTAACTGGAGGCAGATTTTTAGATGGAGAAACCAGAGACAAGAGAATCAGCAGGAGTCCAGGTGATAATCAGGAACCCGGGACCCTGATCCTGACTGCTCTGACCAGGCTGCTCATTTCACTGGTGGGGAGCTGGAACCTGAAACCTGCTCATTCTAAAAAACAACCCGTCTTCTCTCAACTTCTGGCTGTGCCCATGTCCTCGGAGGAAGGCCATGGAATGCCTTCTGACATGCTCTCAGAGGGAGAGCTGAGGATCTGAAGCCAGCAACTCACCAGGGAGATGGTGGAGTTGGGGGCTTGGGCACGGCAGAAGCGTTTGCGCAAAGCTTCTTGTACCTGCGGGAGAGGTAAATGCTCCACTTATGCCAGCCACAGCCCCGGCCTGTGGGCTGCAAGTGAGGCAGGGGGTTAGGTGGGCAGACTCACCTTCTTGTCCATGAGGCAACCAAACAATAGGATGAAGACACCCTGAGAAGAGGGACATGGGGATAAGCTGGTCAAGGAGGAAGGGATCTACCCGAATCAACGTGCTTCTTCTGTCCTGTGTAATTCACATGCAAAGGCTTCTCGTCTCAATTTTTGTTACCACCATTTGGTGCATAGGATCTATTTCAGATGCTTTTCTTATTGTTATCATTATAAAAGGGATAGTAAAGGATTGGGTACTGACAATTTCCTGAGTTCTCCAACAAAATCAGCTATTATTTTACAGATAAGAAAACCAAAGCTCAGAGAGGTTATATAATTTGTCCAAAGTTATCCAGCTACTCAGTGGAGGAACTGGGATCCACACCTAAGCCTTCCAAAATTCCTGAACCTATGTTTCTTCTGCTCCACCTTGGTACCTCCTAGAGAAGAGCTCGGCAGTGACTTAGACCATCTAAAAGGGCAAAAAGCACAGCCACCCCCCTATCACCTACCTGGAAGGTGTTGAGAATGGTGAAGATGTAATGAGGGACTGTGGAGACTTCCTCTAACAGAGTGGCCAGGCCCAGCACCCAGGTGAGGCCAAAGATGGGTGTGAGAATGAGCAGGGCTTTGATCACCCCCAGCAGAGCTTGGCGCTTCTCCGCTGGGGGTCCCTCTGACAGTGAAGGTCTCAGCAACTTCAGCATGGCCATGGCTAGTACCAGCCCATTCACGCCTACAATAGCCAGCACTGGCCCCACAAAGGTGAATAACGCCCCTCCCTTCCCATCCAACCAGCATTCCCCCTCCCTCAGGTATTGCCCTTGAGGTAGGTAGAGCCCCAGGGTGACACTCGCCAACACCAGTGGGCACAGGTAGCCCAGGAGCACCATCATGGGGAGAACTCGGTGCTTTGGCAGCTGGTGAAAGACAAAGAGCAGCTGGTGGGCCAACACCAGGGCCTGTGCCAGCATCCAGAAAAAGGTGGCCAGGTAGAGGAAATGACAGAGGAAGGTGGCAGCCAGGCAGAGCGGGCTTTGGGGCCCTGGAGGGAGGAAGGGGGCACCTAGGAAGCAAGTGTCTGCGGCCAGCAAGCAGAGCACCATGTTGAGCAGGGCGGCGTGGCGGAAATAGGAGACCTTGTTCCGCACCACAACTCTCCAGACCAGCCTGTACACACCCAGGCACACAAGCAGCGCCAGTATGGAAGCTCCCAAGCCCACTTGAGTAAGCAGCGCCAGAGCGGGTTCTTCCGGAACAGTGTGTGGGGACATGAGGACGGAGAAGGCAGTGAGGTGCTGGCAGAGGCACCGAGCAGTGGGGCTGGCACTGGCTGCCTGTGCCTGGCACCCTTCTTTGGACCAACCCCCCATGCCCTGGAAGAGACTGTGATCCCAGAAGACACAATGAGGGGAACCATCTGTGTTCCCAAAGTCCATGATGACCTCGCCCTGGCTGAAGGCCTGGTCGCCTGCCATGATGGAAATGACAAAGACCAGGCCAGGAGTGGCATAGAGGGAATCCCCCAGCCCTTGTCCATAGTTTGAAGGCAGAAGGTGGTCCAGTTTTCGCAACACCAGGCTAGTAATACTTATTTCAGTTCCATTATGGACCAGTGGGGCCAGTGAGTGCCCAGGAATCTGAGCCTGCAGTGGGGGCCGAGTAGGGAAGGAGATGCTGTAGTTAGCAGGAAACGTGGGTCCAAACAGCTGGCTCTGCAGCAGCACATTGGGCAAGCTGAAGGTGAAGGGGTGGTCCTGTGGGCACAGGCTGCATGCCAGGGTCTCCACAGCCAGCAGGAGAGTCGAGCCTGCCCAGGGCTTCTGGGCTTGGGCCAGGGTCCACAGAGACCTGGTGTCCACATCTAGGACCTTGTCTGTGGCAATCAGGAGATTCTGCAGCACCCAACAGAAAGATGAGCCCCGTCTGCTGGTGCCCACAGGACTGAGCTGGGGGCAGTGAGAACTACAAGACCCACACCTTCCCTTCCCAGTCCAGGGTGTGACCCAAGGTTGGAGAGAAAAGGGAGAGGAAGACAGGCCTGTGAAGGGAGACTTCCTAGACGGGAACAACGGGGAGCTGTTGGGCCGGCCACCTTGGGGCATCTTTAAGGATATGTCCCCTGACCTGCACCCAGCCCCTCTGCTGAAAACCCTTCTTCCCCCTCCATCCCTTGGGGCCACCCAGGTTCTCAGAAGGGACTTCTCCCATTCTTTGGCACCTCCAGGTCTGCAAAGCTAGGAATGGTGACCAGCAGTGATAGAGGGCACTGTGTCCTGGAGGTGATGGCCACACATATGTCTGTGCATTCACATATGCTATGCATTCCCAGGCATGAACGGTGTGTAATGTCATTGCCCTTTGTTAACACTTTTGGCTGCAGCTCATGGGTCACCAATGGATGCCCATACTGAGAGCCGATTTAGGTGAGCCCGGCAAAACCAAGCACACTTTAGCATCTTCACGGAAACTTCCTGTCTGTGTCGTAGCCACACGCCTGCTTGCGCACACGCGCCTCGGGCCTCATGTCTCCACACCCTTTCCTGCCTCCAGCCCCCATGTGCTCCCAGCGCCAGGCCTTCTCCATTCTGCAGCCTCAGAGGCTGGTGTCTGAGAGGAGAAATGGACCAGGAGCAGGTCCCCAGACTCTGGAAAGGTCTGCTGCCCGACAGCCCATGGTGATGTCAGAGGGACAGAAGTGCCCACAGATGGGGAGTCTTCACCCCCTGACTGCCCAGCTGGCAACCACTGTGGCTCAGAGATCTCACCTTCAGGGCGCTGTGGTCAAGCTGTATTCTGGCCTTTGCCACCACCTTGGCCAGGTATTTCATGGTGCTCAGCAGGGTCAGTAAGTCGGAGGGTGAACTTGCCTCTGCCGCCTGCCCGGGCAGCTGTGCCAGGATCTGTGGCACCTCCTCAGCAGGACTGCCCTGGCCTGCCTGCAGCAGCTGAGACAGACAAGACAGCAGGAAGTGGGACACGTAGTAGAATGATGGTTTGGGAAGAGCATTCCAGCCCCATGGAGATTGCTGGCCCCCTTGAGCCCCCCCACACCTACTTCCTGGCTCTGCTAGGGCTCCAGTTCGGAGAAGCTGAACAGCTTGTGGGTTGGGCCTCAGGGAAAAGGGTCTGCAAGCTGGGTCCTAGAGAGGCTGGGGCGGGCTGTGGAGGGGGCATGTGGGGAGCAGGGTGGAAGCTTCACCTTGGCTCTAATGAACAAGGCCAGGAGCCTCGCATCTGTGCAGCTGCTGTGGACAGGCCCCCAGACTCCGTCAGCTGCACAAAACCTCCTCACTATGCCCCTCTTGCTCTCAGGACATGGGGCCTGTGCCATGTGGCCAGCCTTGGTGACATTCCAGGTAAGCACCGAGGTGTCCTCAGGGCAGGTGATGTCCCCATCTGAAAAATGACAAGCAAGGGGTACTCAGCAATCACAGCCTCACCCGAACCTCTTCTTGGGCAGAAGCCTGTGCAGGCCCCGAAGCCTGGTCCTGTTGCCCAGGGCAGGGACACGCTATGCAAGGGAGCCCATGCTCCCAAGGCAAGCAGCTAAGACCGGCCCACTAGACCCCAAGCCCTACGTACCCTGGATGATGGTGATGGAGATGGGGATCCTGAGTGGAGCCAGGCCAGGGCTCTGCAGGTCACAAGTGTACATGGTGTCAGTCATTGGGCAGCGCTGAACAGCCAACACAAAGCACTGAGAGCCTGACTCATTGAAGGAGGAGGCTGAGGGCAAAACGAAAGAAGGGAACTGTCATTGGGCCAGGGACAGGCCTGGAACCCAGCAGGCTCTGACATACTGTTTCAGTCTTTCTAGCAATTCGGAAACAGAGGAAGCAGTGGGGAAGAGCCAAATGATGTGTGGGCTCCACTTGGGCAGAGGAAGAGAGCTTGGATTTTGCTGGAGGGGACTGTGGGGTCTCTAACAAGCTCTAGGACTCAGTTTCCACCATTTCCACATTTGTAAAATGGGGACTGTCATCAAACGAATTCCACAGAGAGTTAAATGAGATTGTGTAGATGACAGCATTTTGCAAAAGTTTCCTCTACACATGCAGTTATATTATGGCAATAGACGCGGCAAGGCTCTGATGGGGTAGAAAACAGTGTGGGCTTTGGACCCCACTCTCTGGTTGAACTGTGGCCTCTGTTTCTCATGAGTTAACGACTCAGTTGCCTGGAGGAGACTAGCTGCCCCCTGGTCCCTCCGACCCCTGACTGCTGGCCCCTTCTCATACCTTTGCTGCCCTCTCCAGGGCTCCAGGTCGCTGTGTGGGCCAGGTTGGTGCTGGGGATGCAGCAGCTCAGCTGGAAGCCAGGGGAGGTGGCACAGGAGATGGACAGCTGGTCTGGAAGTTGAGCCACATCTGTCGCCTTCAAGGGCACCCTCACTACCTCGTGCAGGCTCCACTTGAAGCCCTGGGCCTCAAAGCAGCTCATGTACTCACCTGCAGACACGTGTCTGCTGTGCTATGTGGCTCCTCTGGGCCCTGCTGCACCACGGAATCTCTGCTACTTTCCAAGCCACAGCCTTGCTCCTGTCCTCTGCCTGCCACCCAGTGCTTAACCCTAGCAAGCAAGGTCCCAGGATGGCCCCTTTGGTGGGCATTCCCTGTCCCCAAGAAGGATTTCTAGGAGGTAGAAGAGCTCTCTTTTTTATCAGCCCATGCCAATGAATTTCATGCTCTCCCTAGAGCAGATGCCCTTCCTGCACCACCCCTGCCATTTTAGCATCTTGAAAAACATGGATCTGTTCTCAGCAGACATTGAGACTACATTCTCCACATTGTAGTATTTTTGTTAACAGAAACATTTTTATGAAAAGTAACTACATTTTCCAAAACATAATTAGACAAGTGACTTTGTTTTACATGTTTGCAAATCTCGCCCATGTCTGGGTTCTCCCATCTGCTTTTGCATTCAATCTTATGATGGCCCTGTAACCTCTGGAAAGGGCCACTGTCTACACCTGAGGGATGAGAGTGAAAGGGGCAAATGACATCTTAGCATATTAGGACAATAGTTGTGACTTTGTAAACCCTGAAAAAGGTCTCAGAAGTCCCAGGCCACAGTGAAAACAGCTGGCCATTTTTAGAATTTTCCACATTGCAATTTTTCACACCAAGGGACCTCTTAGCCTTTGTTTCCCCAGAATGGGTAAGTGGAAAGATGAAAAGGGTGAGAAAGAAGTGGAAAGAAAAGAAGGAAGGAGAAGGGAAGGAGGCGTGGGAAGAAGAGGTGAAGGAAAGCAGCGAAGGAAGAGGAGGAAGAAGGGAAGTAAGAGGAAAGAGAATGGAGGCAAGGAGAGGACAGGTTGGCTACCTGCCCAGTGATGGGACATGTTGGAGACACTGAGGGCAGCCTGGCCGTGGCTGGAAGTCACAGACACCTGTGTCCCTGGCTGCAGGAGGATGGGGCTGGGGCTCCCTGGGTGCCTCAGGAACCAGCTCAGGTCGGTGGCCTCCTGGCTCAGCAGGAGAGTCAGGCTCAGTGTGTCACCAGGCATCTGCAGCTGGGAGTTCAGGCTGAGGGTCCCGGGGACTGCAGGGAGGCAGGTGACAGGGGACCCTGGAGGAGGGACTCATGGCCCTCAGATGCAGCTGAGCAATCGCTCCCCACTGACTCTGGAGCCCATTCCTCCACACTCCCTCCCTAGCTTTTTAAATTTTTCTTTTTGTCCCTGGATGGGCATCTGAATGTGGCTGCTGCAGTCCAGCCTGGAAGACCCTATCTGTTATCGGAAACCAAAGAGAGAACCTTTTTGGTCTATGCCTCTCCCTCCTCCAGGTATCTTGGGGCTGCTGGAACTGCTTCCTGCCTCCTAGGGTAAAAAGCAGGGTCACTCCAGCACGTTCTCTCCTTGTCCTTATGTCTCTGGGGCCCCCCTCATTAGTCTCCCTACTCAGGTTCCAAGCTCAGGGCCTGTGATCTGCTGTGATGGCTGGCTTTTTCTCCCACCCAGAGAGGCAGGTGTGCTTGGACCAGCTGGCCAAACTACAGGTTCAGAGAGGAAAAAAACACTGAGAGCATTCATTTCACTTAAGGTCATTGGTTTCCAAGTTCCCAACCTTCCTCACCAGGTGGCAGCAACTGGCAGTACCCGGGTTCAGGATGGCTGAAGACAAGGCAGCCACAAGGCTGGTGGTTGTGGGGGCTTTGACAAGGAGGGTAATGGAGGCAGATGCTGGTGTTCCACTGGTAGCCAGAGAGGCAAGCACAATAGAAATTCTCCTCGTGGCTGACATTACATTCTGTGACAGAGAGAAGGGAAGAGGGGGTGGGCAGGCTGTCTGAGGAAGCTAGGTGGGCAGGGTGAACACCTGCCTGATGCCTGAGAGGCTTTAGGGCTGGGTATCTGGACCAATCTCCAAGCTACAGGTGCCTCAGTCAGGCACATGCATCAGGACTGCCTCCTCAGTCAGGGCTCGAAGCAGCAGATGCCTCAGGGGCCAGGGAACAGGTGAAGGTGGAGGTCTGTGCCCACATTGTCTGTCCCTTGGGCTATCAGTCAAAGTTAGAAGATAGGGGGATGGGGCAGGCAGGGAAGGGTCTGTCCGGTAGGGAGGTGAGGAAGGAGTTGGGCCAAGAGAGAGAACCAGGCAGCCCTTCCTCCAGGAAATATAGAGGGGCTCACAGCATCTCAGGCAAGCTGGCTGCAGGAGGCCCGCGAGCCCCTGTTCATTCACTCTCAGCCCCCTTCCCATGCAAGTGGTACCTGTTGTGAGTCTGAGACCAGTGAGAAGAGGCCTTGGGGAAGAGAAAGCTGAGGTAGCAGGGAGAGTCAGGGTCCTGGAGACTTCATGGGGCCAGGTCTTATCTGAAAAGTCCAGATGTACATAGACGGAGACCAGCGCTGATTCTACAGGAGCAGAGGGGACAGCTGGAGAGGACAGGCAGTGAGGCCACAAGCCGGTCCCCTCTGGAGTCTCTCATCTAGCTGGCCAGTCCCAGGAATGCAGAGCCGACCCCCTCCCACAGCCTATCCAGGTGCATATAGACAGGGCTCAGGAAGGGAACAAGTCCTCCCCTAGGCACAGTGCCTTCAGATACATGGCTTCAAGTCATCCGTCCAGCAACACCTATTTTATGGATGAGGCTCCAAAGACAAATGAGTTCATCTCCAGGCCTCACTGCTAGAGAACTGGTCAACGACCTGTCCGACTGTGATCAGAGCCAGTCCTCTCTCTCCGCCACCACTCCCTCGCTGCGCCTGCCCTCCCCTTTCCGGGTCCTAGGTTTTCACCTCATTCCCGGCTCCCATCTCCTCCCCCTCCCTCCTCCTCCTGTCCATCCACTCACCCCCTGCTCCATTCTCTTGGTCCAGGAGCTGCCCAGATCCAGATTCCCCTCCAGCCTGACTCTGTCCCTGGAATAGAACACAGAGGAGAGACCTCAAGTCCCTTCCAAAGGCACCCCAGGGGCCAGCCTGACTAGTCTCAGTCAGCACAACTCAGTCTCAACCAGCTCTTCTTTTTGCCAGGAATCAAGGGTACACATCAGGAAGGGAAAGCAGGCTTCTCTTAGTGGGTGCCAGGGATGCAACCCCAGGAACCCTGCTATCCCACCCAAGACCAGGAACCAGGAACACCCTGGGAAGTCAACATGCTTTGTTTAATTCCTTCCTGCATTTACCTGTCCCTGGGCCTCTAGGCTAATTGAAATGGCTGGGTCTGGAGCTCCAGCAGTGGAGCTGGACAGAGTTGGCTGGGGCCCAGGCGCTTGGGGAGTTTATTCCTTCTGTAGGATTTGACAGCAGGGTGAGCAGAAGGCAGCCTCTTTCCTTTGTCTTTGGTTCCTGTACATTATTTCCTCACCAACTCCACCTCTGTCAGGGTGACGGTGGAGGTCTGGACCCACATTGTCTGTCCCTTGGGCCATCGGCCAAAGCTAGAGGATAGGGGGATGGGGCAGGCAGGGAAGGGTCTGTCTGGTAGGGAGGTGAGGAAGGAGCTGGGCCAAGGAGAGAGAACCAGGCAGTCCTTCCTCCAGGAAATATGCAGGGGCTCACAGTGTCACAGACCTGAGCCCTGTCTATATGCACCTGCGTGTGCGTGTGGATATCTATCCAAAACCAGATTTTGATACAGATACGAATATGGATAAGACATGAGTATAAGCTGGTCACAATGGCACGTGCCTTCAGTCCCAGCTACTTGGGAGGCTGAGGTGGGAGGATCACTTGAGCCCAGGAGTTCAAGTCCAGCCTTAGCAACATGGTGAGAGCATGTCTTAAAAAAGGTATAGACATAGATAGATTTAGATACAGATACAGATATATATTTACATAAAGACAGATTTAGATTTAGCAATACAGATAGATTTAGGCTTAGTGGTATATAGATGTAGACATAGGCATAGGCATAGCTGTCCGTGAGGAGAACACTTATGGAAAAGCACCCTCTAGACTCTGATGTCTTTCCTCAGATTCTCTCCCATCCTCTAAGCCGATAGTTCCCAAATCTGCAAAGTTTTTCTTTTTATTTTTAAATAGCCAGCTTGACCGGACGAGCCTTTATCCAAAGTACAGCAGGTATCATAGGAGTTTACAGGGACTCAAATAAAGAAACAAGAGCTATCCCCCACACCCAGGAAAATAAAATTGAGTTCTCAGAGATCTCATAACAAAGCATCCTCTTTACTTATACATTACTTCCTCTCCCCTCAGCCCTTTCCCCACTACCTATCCTTTCATTCCACGCCTAGTCTCTCCCAACCAGAGGTCCCCATTGTCGCCTCTGCAGACCTTCCCTGGGTCTTACCCCGGTTTCACCTACAGGTTGGGATGCCTGGGCAACTGGTGACCCTAGCAGGGGAAGAGTTGTGGCCAGGAGCAGCAGCGGGGCAGCCGAACAGACCATGGCTCAGTGAAGCAGTCCCTACAAGCCCATGATGCAAATTTCTGCAAGGAAGAGCTGGCAGGGCAGTATGCAGATGGGATGGGAGGGAAGAGGGGAGAGAGCCAGGGCTGAATTTACAGAGGAAGCACTACAGCCTGTGACTCTGAGTCAAATGGGAATCCAGGTCACTGTGGGGGCCACCTGGAGCCCACATGCCCCCAGTGAGAATGGTGCCGAGGCTCCTCTTGGGCTCTGGACTTAAAGCTCAGAGTCTTAGGGTTTTGAAGTCACAACCAGCAACATGTCAATAAGCCAGGTTCAGTCATGTTCCCAAGGACCTGGGAAATCTGGATTGTTCTGAACTCCTCAAAAGCTGGATCATTGATCAAAGAGTCAAGGTTAGAAATGAAAAATAAAGAAAAGATAAAAATATGAGAGCTGATTTTTACCCTAAAATAACTTCCAGATAGACTAGAATCCTCCTTCCCTCCCTTCCTTGTCTGTCCCTTGGGCCATCTGCCAAAGCTAGAAGATAGGGGGATGGGGCAGGCAGGGAAGGACTGGTCCGACTGTGATCAGAGCAGGGGGTGAGTAGATGGACAGGAGGAGGAGGGAGGGGGAGGAGATGGGAGCCGGGAATGAGGTGGAAACCCAGGACCCGGAGAGAAGAGGGCAGGCGCAGTGAGGGAGTGGTGGCAGAGAGGACTGGCTCTGATCACAGTCGGACAGGTCCGTGACCAGTCCGTCTGTCCCTCCCTCCCTCTCTCCCTCCCTACCTCCCTTCCTTCCTTCCTTCCTTCCCTCCCTTCTTTCTTTTCTCTCTCTCCCTCCCTCCCTCCATCCATCTCTCTCTCTCTCTCTCCCTTCTTTCTTTCCCTCCCTTTCTTTTTCTTTTCTTTTTCTTTCTTTCTTTCTTCTTTTCTTTCTTTCTTTCTTTCTTTCTTTCTTTCTTTCTTTCTTTCTTTCTTTCTTTCTTTCGTTCTTTCTTTTTCTTTCTTTCTTCCT
>NW_012111919.1:1229898-1230968 GCF_000951035.1 Colobus angolensis palliatus | reverse complement strand
GAGACTCCGTCTCAAAAAAAAAAAAAAAAAAAAACAACCAAAATGTCTATTAAAAAGGAAGAGCTTATATAAATCTTGGGATTTCCAAACAATACATTACTAAAGTTGTGTGGGAAAAGTGAAGTAGCTGTATTTTGGAGTGATCTCCAATATAGTTAGTGAAGTTTAAATATATGTTATGTGTATTATGCTCCCATGTATGTAAACAAAATGAATCTATTTAAGATGCTTGTACTTGTATATCCCTAGAATATTTCTGGAAGAATACATCAGAAATCTGGCAATAGTTGTTGCTTCTAGGGAAACGGATTAAGGGTCTGGATGGGTCTGTGTGCTGTTTCTTATATAGTTTTTCTAATCATAAGCTTTTTTTTTTTTAATAAAAAAAGTTGATTTAAACACACACACAAAGTATGAAGTACCTATGGCAGAAGTATAGCCCCATTGCATTTCCACCTCCACCTCCACCTCCAATCCCCCCTTGCCAGTTTTGCTGCTAATGGAAGAGCAGACACACAGAGCAAATACATGCATGGGAGCAATCACTCTTGTAAATAGCTGATTTCAGAAAACATGAAAATGGTGGAGAATCTGGTTTGAGAACCAGAGAGAGAAGTGAGAGAGAAAACACAGGTGCTGGAAGTAGGATGCTGTTAGCATGCTGGGTGCTGTCTGTTGCAGCTATAGGCAGTCTCAGATGGGCCAAAGAGATGTGGGACATCAACAGCATCTGCTGCAGTTCCCAAATGGAGTCTGTCAAGGCATGAAGTGGTCCTGGACCATGCTCAACAGGGTCTGTTGAGGACCAGGAACTACACAAGTAAGAGGCGGACTGAGACCCAGAAGAGTGGCTGCTTCAGTGCTGAGGGGAGACTGAGCCATGGCAGCCCCCAGTTAGGAGAGACAAGGACGGCCTCCAGTGGAGGGAAAGCTGTTCATCCATCAGCATGAACACTGAAGGAACAAGTAACTCCGGGGACATGAGAAAGCTAACAGAGGCTGGGTGCGGTGGCTCACACCTGTAATCCCAGCACTTTGGGAGGCCGAGGCAAGTGGATCACCTGAGGTCA
>NW_012111919.1:1224155-1229613 GCF_000951035.1 Colobus angolensis palliatus | reverse complement strand
TAAAAAAGCAAATATGAATTATATATATATATATAAATCTTAGTCTTATGGACTGATCAGTTTCATGGGGAGTCAGGAAGCACCCACAGGCTGAATCAGGTCTTAGGCAAAGTGGAGTTCAGACCAACAGGGACTTATTGCTACCACCTACGTACTCCCAAGTCCAAAGTGAACCACAAGGTGATTGTCCTTTGTCCCTCCAATATACATACTAATTTTTGGAAACTAATCAGTTTTTAACTGCTGGCAGCTTTTCTGAGCTCCTAGGTTGCTTCCTGGACACCTCGAAACATGGATTGTGAAGGCTGCTGGTAAGCAGTGCTCCCTTATTTCATTTTTATTTTTTAAAGACAGGGTCCCATTATGTTGTTCAGGCTGGCCTCAAAGTCCTGGACCAAAGTGATTCTCCCACCTCAGCCTGCCCAAGTAGTTGGGATTACAGGCGTGAGCCACCACTGGACGTGGCCTCCATTTTTTTTTTTTTTTTTTTTTTGAGACAGAGTCTCACTCTGTTGCCCAGGGTGGAGTACAATGGTACAATCTTGGCTCACTACAACCTCCACCTCCCAGGTTTAAGTGATTCTCCTGCCTCAGTCTCCCAAGTAGCTGGGATTACAGGTGCCCATCACCACACCGGGATAATTTTATATTTTTAGTAGAGATGGAGTTTCACCATGTTGGCTAGACGGGTCTCAAACTCCTGGCCTCAAGAGATCCACCTGCCTTGGCCTCCCAAAGTGCTAGGATTCAGGCATGAGTCACCGCGCCCAGCCTCCATTACTTCTTATAGAAAGTAACTGCTGGGGCCAGGTGTGGTGACTCATGCCTGTAATCCTGGCACTTTGGGAGGCTGAGGCGGGTGGATTACTTAAGGTCCAGGAGCTCAAGGCCAGCCTGGGCAACATGACAAAACCTCAGTATGGCAAAACTTCATCGCTACAAAAAATTAGCTGGGTGTGGTGGCACATGCTTGTAGTCCCAGCTACATGGGAGGCTGAGGTGGGACGATCACCTGAGCCCAGAAGGTCAAAGCCACAGTGAGCTGTGATTGTGCCACTGCGCTCCAGCCTGGGCAACAGAGCAAGACCCTGTCTCAAAAAAAAAAAAAAAAAAAAAGAAAGAGAAAGTAACTGCTGGGGTTGCTGCATATTAGTTACCTCTATGAACCAGACATTGAATCTTGGTGTATTTTTTTTAACTTTTAGGTGCTGGGGTACAAGTGCAGGTTTGTTACATAGGTAAACTTGAGTCATGGGGGTTTGTTGTACAGATTATTTCACCACCCAGGTATTAAGCCTAGTACCCATTTAGTTATTTTCCTGATCCTCTCCCTCCACCCTCTGAAAGGCCCCAGTGTGTGTTATTCCCCTCTATGTGTCCATGTGTTTTCATCATTTAGCTCCCACTTACAAGTGAAAATATGTGGTATTTGGTTTTCTGTTCCTGTGTTAGTTTGCTAAGGATAATGGCCTCCAGCTCCATCCATGTCCCTGCAAAAGACACGATCTCATTCTTTCTTATGGCTGCATAGTATTCCATGGTATATATGTACCACATTTTCTTTATCCAGTCTATCATCGATGGGCATTTAGGTTGATTCCATGTTTTTGCTACTATGAACGTGCTGCAGTGAATATCCACATGCATGTGTCTTTATAAAAGAATGATTTATATACCGTTGGGTGTAGACCCAGTAATGGGATTGCTGGGTAGAATGGTATTTCTGTCTTTAGGTCTTTCAGAAATTGCCACTGCTTCCACAATGGCTGAACTAATTTACACTCCCGCCAAGTGTATAAGCGTTCCTTTTTCTCCACAACCTCACCAGCATCTGTTAATTTTTGGCTTTTTAGTAACAGCCATTCTGACTGGGATCTTGGTGTATTTGCACAAATACGATTTGGGTTCAGAGGTCATAGCAGCTATTATGTGATATAGGATTTCTGATGGGTGCTACCAAGCTGTGGCCAGTGGCGATGGCCACATCATGGGACATGTGTAGAAAGAAGGGGAAATGCACAGCTAGCTGTTCACCCAGCTACAGCACAATTCCAGTAACGGCGAGTCAGCTAACCCTCGGCTGACACAGAAAACTCTAATATAGAAAGAGTGTGTTCAAAATTGTTTGATGCCATAAAATTACTGAGCTGTGAAATATTTGACAAGAAGAGGTATTTTAACAAAAAGCTGGATGTCTTTATAGGAAAAAAGGTATTTCTGACATTAAAATGTTAAAAGAAATGGTATAAAGTTATTCAGAAGGAATAATGGCAGCCTTAGATCTATAATTTAAGTATCTAACTCTGGACCCTAGAATGAGATCCCATATTTGCTGTCTGGGACTGTTCAGAAAACCCTGCTTCAGAGTTTATATTAAAACTATGTACCTCAAGAGCACAACTTGGAGAAGGTGAAGAAACTCATGGAATTTCTGATGTTTTCTTTGATTCTTACAGGATGTGGGGACTTCACAAAAGTTTCATGCTGACCTTATATAGGAATAAACCTATGGAGAGACCAGGACATTAGAGTGGAGAAGAACTGTTTCTTCTAAAGATAAAATAATTTCAAATCCTTAAGCCAGGGTCCTAATTTTAAGGCATAATTCAGGGTTATAATTTTATAAACTTAAGTATCTGTTAGGTACCATTCCGCATCTATTTAAACGCATTAATGAAAATTATTTTATAATTTTCAAGGTGTAGATGACCTACCTAAGTGTGAGATAAAATCCTGAAATCATAGAAGAGAAGATGACTGATGTGGGTATAAAAAAATATAAGATATACAAATCCTGGATGGTTGCAAGATGGTCGTATTACTCCATGAAAGAAGAACAATTTTCTCTTTGAGTCAACAACTACGTGTTATGGTTTGGGAAGGGGTCACTAATGGGAAAGCAGGCATGAGTCAGCTTCATTGATGGAAAAGCTGAGAGAAGGTGATTTTGATCTGAGCCAAGTGTACTTCCCAATACATCTCCCTCGAACCGAATTCACTAACTCAGTTATTGGCACAGCAAGGCCTCTCCAGGTCTACCTCTCTGGGGACGGGCAGCTGAGGACAAGTATGGAGGATTGGCCAATCCAAAAGATGGGGCACCCAGAGCTCATTCTCCAAGTCTTACCAGAATATATCCTTACCAGAAAGATATATTCTGGTTCTCTGGTCAGAAATCCCTCTCTGTTCCCCTTATGTTAAAATGTGATATAAGTCACTTTTTGCTTGGGTGAGAGGGAGAGGGAACAGAGAATATATACTTCTGGAAGTGGAAGTTCCTTTCGCTCTGTGGAAATGGGAGAAGTGAGTAAGCATTCCCTGCCAGACCATGCAGTAGTGAACTTATTTCAATATTCTAGTGAGAAGGAAAACTGAAAAACTTCATTTAATGATGAAATATACAAGAAAGTAGATTTTATAAAGTCAATAAACCTAGAAAATATTTTTGAGTAGCTTGTTAGAAACCCTAGAGAAATGTGTGTCAAGGGCAAAAAATAGCAGGTTCTTGTACTGAGAACCTATTGTTCACGATTATATTCTACTTATTTTCTGGCTCATTTCTTAGAAACTGCTCTCTGCCCATAACCATAGGTTTACCATGGAAGTAGCCTTTTTCTTTTTTGTTTGAGATAGAGTATCTCTCTGTCACCCAGGCTGGAGTGAGATGGCACAATCTTGGCTCACTGCAACCTCCGTCTCCCAGGTTCATGCGGTTCTTCTGCCTCAGCCTCCCAAGTAGCTGGGACTACAGGTGCCTGCCATCACGCCCGGCTAATTTTTGCATTTTTATTACAGACCAGGTTTCACCATGTTGGCCAGGTTAGTCTCAAACTTCTGACGTGATCCACCTGCCTTGGCCTCCCAAAGTGCTGGGATTACAGGAGTGAGCCACCACGCTTGGCCACAGTAGCTGTTATATACTTGGTTACACTAATCTCTAATTACAGTACAGTCCACATCTAAAACCAAGTAGGAACAATTTCTCTCTTCCGGGGTAATTTTGGAACTGGGACCCAGTGAGAGTCTGGAGTTGGGCCTACAACTTGTAAAACTCAGCAGCTCTTGGTTTTCTCTCACGGGGACTGGGAAAATAGTCTGAGCTCCAAGGAAAAGTAAAACTAATGTAGATACAGAAACAGACAAACTTGAGGTGAGTTTCTCTTTTCAAATTCAGTTTATCCCTGATGCTCATTTGTACTCCTGATCTTGAGTTCCATCAGAGACCCTGACTTCCTTTCATTATTTCCCTTTAAGCTGGTTAGAGCAGTTTTCTGTTACTTGCAGCTAAAATAATGTATTAACACATGCTCAGAAAAACCAAGGATGCTGTATCAGTACGTCTGAGTTTGTTGTGTGTTGCAATAACAGAATACCACAGACTGGGTAATTTGTTTTTGTTTGTTTGTTTGTTTGTTTTGAGAAGACATTTATTTCTTACAGCTCTGGAGGCTGAGAAGTCCAAGGTTGAGGGGCTCACATCTGGTGAGGGCCTTCCTGCTCTGTCATCCCATAGCAGCAGACGGAAAGTCAAGAGAGCACATGAGAGAGTGAGAGAGATGCTGGGAGAGTGGGAGGTAGGGGTGGGAGAGACAGAGACAGAGAGAGAAAGAGGAAGGGGGCCCTAACTTACCCTTTTATTAGAAGCCGACTCCCATAGGCCTCCAGGACTGTAAGAAATAAACATCTTTAAAAAAAAAAAAAAAATTAGCCAGTCTGTGGTATTCTGTTATTGCAACACAAAACGGACTCAGAGTCCTCACAACCTAATCACCTCTTAAAGGTCTCCACCTCTCAATGCTGTGGCATTAGGGATAAAGTTTCCATCACATGAACTTTGGGGGACACATTCAAACCACAGCATGGTAGAAAAGTGGTCATTGGGTTAGGAATGGGATTAATGAGCCTTGTGATTCAAGACAACCACTTCATCTAATAAAATAGAGTTAAAATATATGGTCTTTGCAGTATTTAAAAGTGTTGTTCCGTTTCTTTCCGGCTTTCATGGTTTCTAAAATAAAATCCACAGCCATATAACTCATTGATCCCCTATAAGTAATGTATCATTTTTCTTTGGCTGCTTTCAAGATTTTTTCTTTGACTTTAGTTTTTAGCAGTTATGATGTGTTTAAGGTGGGCTTTCTTTGGACTTATCCTTTTTGGATTTGCTGAGCTTTTGCATCTGTAGATTTATGTCTTTCATCAGCCACTATTTCAAATTGTTTTTCTGCACTGAATTATTTGTCCTCTTCTCTGGAGCTCTAATGACTCAACTATTAGGCTTTTTCTTTCTTTTTTTTGAGACAGAGTCTTGTTCTGTTGCCTAAGCTGGAGTGCAGTGATGCAATCTCTGCTCACTGCAACCTCCACCTCCCAGGTTCAAACAATTCTCCTGCCTCAGCCTCCCAAGTAGCTGGGACTACAGGCGCATGCCACCACACCCGGCTAATTTTTTTGTATA
>NW_012111919.1:1219098-1223405 GCF_000951035.1 Colobus angolensis palliatus | reverse complement strand
CCCAGCTGCATCCATGTTCCTACAAAGGACATGAACTCATCCTTTTTTATGGCTGCATAGTATTCCATGGTGTATATGTGCCACATTTTCTTAATTTTGTTCAGTTTTTCAATCTTTTTTTCTCTGTTTTTCAGATTGGATCATTTCTACTGATCTATCTTCAAGTTGACTGACTTTTTCCTCTGTCATCTCTGTTCTGCTGTTAAGCCTGGATAGACAGAATAATGACCACCCAAAGATGTCCATGTACTAATCCCTAGAACTTCTGGATATGTAAATGTATATGTCAAAAGGGATTTTGCAGATGTGATTAAATTATGAATATTGAGAGGGAGATTATCACGGATAATCTGTATGGGCCCAATGTAATCACAAGGTCCTTGTAAAAGGGAGACAGGAATGTGAGAAACAAAAAAGCTGAGGTTGGACTGATGCAGCACTTTATGTATTTATTTTTTGAGACAGGGTCTCACTCTGTTGCCCAGGCTGGAGTTCACTGGCACAATCATGGCTCACTGCAGCCTTGACCTCATGGGCTCAAGTGAGCCTCAGCCTCCTGGGTAGCTGGGACCACAGGTGTGTGTCATCACGCTTGGCCAACTTTTATTTTTATTTTTTGTAGAGATGGGGGGCTGGTCTCAAACTCCTGGGCTCAAATGATCCTCCTGCTTTGGTCTCCCAAAGTTCTGGGATGACAGGTGTGAGCCACTGTGTTCAGTGAAACTGATGCACTTTAAAGATAAAGGAAAGGGCAAGGATTGATGACAGGCTCCAGAAGTTGGAAAGAGCAAGGAAATGGATTCTTCCCTGCAGTCTCCAGAAGAAATGTAGGTCTGCTGACATCTTGATTTTACCTCTAAGATTCATTTCACACTTCTCATTCTCAGAACACATCACATTACATAATACATTTGTTTTGCTTTAAGTTACTACATTTGTAGCTATTTGTTATAGCAGCCATGGTAGTAATTTAATACAGAGCTCATGCAATAACTTTTACATTTTTGGTTATTATATATTTCAGTTCTAAATTTCCCATTTGGTTCTTCTTTATATTTTCTATTTCCTCCTTGAGACTTTTCGCCTTTTCTTTAGTTTTTAAAACAGTGTTCACATTAACTCATAGCACTTTTGTAATAGGTACTTTAATGTCTTTTTAAGATAATTCCAACATATTTGTCATCTCAGCATTGGTATCTGTTGATTGTTTTTTTCCGTGTGAGTTGAGATTTCCAGGTTCTTCAAATGCCAGTTAATTTTGAGTTTCATCCTGGAAATTTTGAATATTATGAGACTCTGGATCTTGTTTAAAACCTGTGGGAAGTGTTAATGTTTCTTTTTTAGTAGGTAATCTACCTGGCTTGGTTCAACCACAAGTTCTCATTAACCTACTGTGGACTGTGCTTTCAACATCAATTCTCATTTCAAAACCTTTACAGTGCTATTCAGATCTTCTGCAGATGTGTGCCACCCAGTGGCCGGTCTGAGGCCTGTGTGATGGATGGTCTATCTCTTGGTGCAGTTGTGCTGGTGGTTTGTGGTTTAGGGTCAGATCCACGCAAAGTACAACTGGGAAGTGATCCCAGGAGCTCATAAAACGGTATGGGGTCATCTTCTTGTTCTCTTCCT
This sequence comes from Colobus angolensis palliatus, assembly GCF_000951035.1. Lineage (NCBI taxonomy): Eukaryota > Metazoa > Chordata > Mammalia > Primates > Cercopithecidae > Colobus > Colobus angolensis. The sequence goes on along the minus strand of NW_012111919.1, from coordinate 1,221,776 downwards.
TTCTGGTCATTCTGATACTTTCTGGTTCCCTGGGCCTCCTCTTTTTGGTTCTCTGGCCAGAAATCCAGGGCTTTATTTCCCTGCTTTACCATGCACTTCCTGTGTCTGTTCACAGGTGGGGCCTTGCAGCAGAGAGAAAAAGCAATGGAGGTTTGCCCTGCCCTCTTAGCACCATACATTCTGATCAGAGGAAGTTCCTCTCCCTCAGAGTTCTAGGCTCCTGTGGATCCTCACCGCCACTGCTGCCATGCGATTGTTTAGAGGCTGGATGTGAAAGAACAAAGAAAAAAGAAAAAACAAGGTGGAATTTCCTCCACTGTCTCTGAGTGTTAGGGTCTTCCTTCCCTCTCCTTGAGCCAGACCTAGGGGGTTTCTTCTGTAGTTCTGTCTATCTGTGCAACTGCACATTTATGGGTTTGGGGTTGCCTTGAGTTCAGGCCAGTGCATACCTGAAGAAAAAATGTGAAGCTCACCACCAGTTCAGTGGTATTTTGCATTCTGGACTTCTTCCCCAATCCACCTGCTACTGTTTACTTTCTAGAGTCCTCAAGTATCAGTTCTGTGCAATCTTTCCAGGTGTATAGCTTCACTCAGTGGGAGAGACAGGGTGGAGGATGCTTACTCCATCTTTCCTAGAACTGGGCCCCTGCATCTCACAGTTTTGATATGTATTTTTATTATCATTTCATTCAAAATATTTTCTGATTTCTCTTTTGATTTCTTCTTTGTCGGCTACTTAGAAGTGTTATGTCTTAATTTCTAAACAAACGAAATTATCTGGTTATATTTTTGTCACTGCTTTTAGCTTGATTATATTCTTGTCAGAGAAGATAATCGTTACAATTATCAATCTTTAATATTTTTTGAGGTTAGTTTTATGGGCCAGCATATGGTCAGCTTTTGTAAGTGTTCTGTATGTAATAAAAAAGTATGTGTGGCCGAGTGCAGTGGCTCACAGCTGTAATCACTTTAGGAGGCCGAGGCAGGTGGATCACCTGAGGGGAGGGGTTAGAGACCAGCCTGGCCGGCCAACATGGTGAAACCCTGTCTCTACTAAAAACACAAAAATTACCTGGGCGTGGTGGTGTGCACCTGTAATCCCAGCTACTCGGGAGGCTGAGTCAGGAGAATGGTTTGAACTCAGAGGCAGAGGTTGCAGTGAGCCGAGATCACATCACTTCACTCCAGCCTGGGTGAAAGAGCAAAACTCCATCTCAAAAAATAAAAAACGAAAAACACCAAAGTACGTGTATTCTGAGCCAAGCACGGTGGTGTGTACCCATAGTCCCAGCTACTTGGGAGGCTGAGGTGGGAGAATCACCTGAGCCCAGGAGTATGAGCTGCGGTGAGCTATGATTGTACCACTGTACTCCTGCCTGGGTGCAGAGTGGGACCAATCTCTAAAACACAAAAAACAAAAGGCAAAAACAAAACAAAAGAAACAAACAAAAAACCTTTAGCTATCTGCTATAAATAGTATGTATTTTGGTTTAGTTTTGTTCTTTTAATCAGTTATGACTACCTTTGCCTTTATCAAATCATTTATGCTATTTATAGTCAATTATAATTACTGATAAGTTTAAACTTGTCTTACTATGTGTTTTCTATTTAGTTCACTTTTTCTTCTCCTTTTTTCTCCCTTATTTCCCTCTTTTGAGTTAATTTCTTTTTATAATTATCTCATTTGAACTCCTCCCCCATTAGCTTTTAGTTACACATATTTTTACTACTTATTTAGAAAGTTTCTTTAGAGATGATAAAATGCATCTTTGACATCTCAACTTTAATTTCTTTTATTCCCCAAACTTCTACACTGGAATGTGTTAAAATAGAAATCTGTTCAGTAGTTGGGTAAACGAGTTTGCCTTGTGAGGGGACAGACATTTTAGACACTGGGGACCACAACGACAAAGTACACAGGTATGATGCAGATTGTTGTGAGGTCAGAGAACTACACTACTGCAGTTTGGGATCATTGCTGCCAGAGGTGTGAATAAAAATGGAAGTGGAATTAGATTATAAAGGCTATCCAGACTGGAAAGCAGGATGGGAAGCCAACAAACCAGAGAGCAACTACTTGAAAAGAAATAGCACAAAACAAAAAGTGATGAATACAAAATTAGGCCAGGCATGGTGACTCACACCTGTAATTCCAGCACTTTGGGAGGCCAAGGTGGGTGGGTCCCATAAGCTCAGAAGTTCAAGGCCAGCCTGGGCAACATGGTGAAACCCCGTCTCTACAAAAAAGAGAAAAACTAGCTGGGCATGGTGGTGTGCGCCTGTAGTCCCAGCTACTTGAGAGGCTGAGGTGGGAGGATCACCTGAGCCCAGGAGGTCAAGGCTGCAGTGAGCTGTGATCACGCCATTGCTCTCCAGCATGGACAACAGAGTGAGAGTCTGTCTCAAAAAATATATACATATATATATATATATTCAAACTTTATGTTAATATTTTTTGTTTTTGCAGACAGGGTCTCACTATGAAACTCCTGGCCTCAAGCAATCCTCCCACCTCAGCCTCCCAAACTGCTGGGATTATAGGCACTAGCCTCCATGCCTAGCCCTCAAACTTCAAAGATTAAGAAAGTTTTGGCCGGGCGCGGTGGCTCAAGCCTGTAATCCCAGCACTTTGGGAGGCCGAGACGGGCGGATCACGAGGTCAGGAGATCGAGACCATC
>NW_012111919.1:1208656-1218894 GCF_000951035.1 Colobus angolensis palliatus | reverse complement strand
CCATCAAAAAAAAAAAAAAAAAAAAAAAAAAAAAAAGAAAGTTTTGAATTTTGTATTATAACTGTATTGTTTGCTTGTTTCTCCAACAAGATAAATTGAAAGTTAATTCAAACTTGAATGCCTAAGGAACCACAGGTATTCATTAACACTCCCTCCTCTCCTAGGAAAATACTTCCTTCCAGGTTTTCCCTAAATCTTCCACCTCCTTAATACTTGTAACCAGTGAAATACTTCCTAGACTTATTGCCTCTACTCCAGAACCATTCACAGTGCTCTTTGGAAAGCATGTTTTATTGTAAGCAAGATTATTTCCAGTATCAAATTTTTCTTAGAACACTCAAGTTAATCCCTTGTAAATATCCTTTGATGAGAAAGCAAGATGGGCTCCTTGAGTCCAGTTGGTATTATGATGTAGGTGGAGGCCATTTGATGGGTCACAATTGCTGAACATAAGAGAATTGATCATACAATACCTAGGCCACATAAAAATGAGATTGGATACCAACCTCTCTCCTTAGATCTGGGGTAGGATCAGTTTGGACCTTTATCTCCGAACTAAAGAATAAATCCCACCGGCTGGGCACGATGGCTCATGCCTATAATCCCAGCACTTTGGGAGGCCGAGGTGGGTGGACTGCCTGAGCTCAGGAGTTCATGACCAGCATGGGCAACACCATGAAACCCCATCTCTACTAAAATATAAAAAATTTGCCAGGCATGGTGGCATGCACCTTTAGTCTCAGCTACTTGGGAGGCAGAAGAATTGTTTGAACCTGGAAGGTGAAGGTTGCAGTGAGCTGAGATTGCGCCACTGTACTCCAGCCTGGGGGACAGAGTGAGACTATGTCTCAAAAATAAAATAAAAATAAATAAATAAATAAATAAATGAATAAATCCCACCAAATAGGAGTTTTCAGTCAAACTTTGATTTTAGATTATCAAAGCAATGCAGGCTTGTCAAACAATTAAAACAATTGAGACATCTGTCATTCAGAAACCAAAAATACTTATGGCTCCCTTTTTAATCAAGAAATGAACCGAAGTATATACTTTGCCTATCAGTTGTTTACTCAAATAGTGTTATGTTTCGGCTGGTGCGGTGGCTCACGCCTGTAATCCCAGCACTTTGGGAGGCCGAGGCGGGCAGATCACTAGGTCAGGAGATCTAGACCATCCTGGCTAACATGGTGAAACCCCATCTCTACTAAAAATACAAAAAAATTAGCCGGGCATGGTGGCGGGTGCCTGTAGTCCCAGCTACTTGGGAGGTTGAGGCAGCAGAATGGTGAACCTGGGAGGCAGAGCTTGCAGTGAACTGAGATTGCACTACTGTACTCCAGCCTGGGTGACACAGCAAGACTCCGTCTCAAAAAAAAAAAAAAAAAAAAAAAAGTGTTACGTTTCTTGTTCTTATTTTTAAAGATCAAATAACCAGAACTATTCACATTGCTCACACACACACAAAAGAAATATACAAAGTTTTTTTAACCTGAATATCATTCTCTGATTTTTTTTTTTCTTGAGAACCTGTGAATTAAAAAAAAAAAAAAAAATTAGGCCAAACACAGTAGCTCATGCCTGTAATCCCAGCACTTTGGGAGGCCGAGGTAGATGGATCACCTGAGGTCAGGAGTTCGAGACCAGCCTGGCCAAAATGGTGAAACCCTGTCTCTACTAAAAAAAAAAAAAATTAGCTGGGCGTGGTGGCACGTCCCTGTAATTCCAGCTACTCAGGAGGCTGAGGCAGGAGAATCGCTTGAACCCAGGAGGTGGAGGTTGCAGTAAGCCAAGATTGTGCCACTGCACTCCAGCCTGGGCGACACAGTGAGACTCCATCTCAAAAAAACAAAATTTTTAAAAAAATAAATGTATTAAAGAATGACTCCAGAAGTGGAAATAACCCGACACTCATCAGTAGTGGAATGGATACATAAACTGTAGATAGGTATGCAATCTACTACCATACAGAAACATAAATGAATGAACTGGGGCTATATGCATCAATCTCAAAACAATGTCGAGTGTAAAAAATGTCCTAAGAGGTTAGAAACAGTGGGATGCCATTTAAGTAAATCACATATACACATGCAAGCACAAAAATAATACTATTTTGAATCCAGATAGGAACACACATAATAGCAGTTAAAAAATATAAATGTAAATGACAAACAAGTTAAAAAAAAGAAGTTAACTCCCAGGACAAAAGGAATAGGACAGTGAAGAGCTGCAGCTGTAGGTGAAATGTATAAAAAAATAAAAAGCTGGCTGGGTGCGGTGGCTCAAGCCTGTAATCCCAGCACTCTGGGAGGCCGAGGCTGGCGGATCAGGAGGTCAGGAGATCAAGACCATCCTGGCTGACACGGTGAAACCTCGTCTCTACTAAAAAAAATACAAAGAAATTAGCCAGGCATGGTGGCAGGCGCCTGTAGTCCCAGCTACTCAGGAGGCTGAGACAGGAGAATGGCGTGAACCAGGGAGGCAGAGCTTGCAGTGAACCGAGATCGCGCCACTGCACTCCAGCCTGGGTGACAGATCGAGACTCCGTCTAAAAAAATAAGTAAATAAAATAAAATAAAAATAAAAATAAATAAATAAAAAGCCCTGGCGCACATATGGTGAAAGGTTAACGTCTGTTATTTCCTGGTGGTATATGAACACCAAACATATTACTTTCTATATATTATAGTTGAGATAAAGAATGATGATCATGATGATAAATAAAGAGGGATTAGGAACCTTTCTGTTCATGGGCTATGCCTGGTCTGAATTCATAAGAGAGCATTTGATTCATCCTTACGTGTTTTCTACTAACAGATAGATTTATGGATACAACGTGTAATATATCTTTAAAGGCACAGATACATACATGTCTTTTTTTTCAGTTGGAAACATTTTAAATATTTTAAGACAAAAAATGAGCATGGAGTTTTTTTTTTTTTTTAATAAACACATATATACATGTCTAATGGCCAAAGTGCACTAAGGAAATGAGCTCCTGATCTGTCCTCCACAGTCCCCATCCTGTGGTTGAACCTTTTGCAGGCCCTCCCTCTTCCTCTCCAATGCACTAGGAAGAGACAGTGGCTGCTTTACACCACAGCCGTAAGGCGTTTTGACAGCATGGAGGGCACTGCTGAAGTTGGGAGTCTTTCTGTGAGATGAAGGAGGGAGACTTCTCCCCACCAAGTTTAGGTAGATCAATGTGTTGAAGTTTAAAACAAAAATAAAAATAATTCACATAATCAGCACTTCAAATAATACTGAATTTCAGATTTCCCACCAAGAGAGCTCAAATAGAGCAGTAACAATCTAGATCTTTCCATTCCTCCTGACAGCAGGCTTAGGCCCTAGAAGTATCTGCTGCAACTGCAGCTGCTGCCTTGGCTCCATTTGTGACCTTTCAGGTTCAAAGGTAACAGGAAGAACCAGGGTCATAAAGGAAGTGGGCCCAATCTGCAAGGCTGTGTTGGAAAACCTGTACATTTTTTGACCTATGAAGAGGGAGAGGTTAAAAGTGGCTCTGTCCGGGAACCAAACCCTCTCCAGGAACATGTCTGTTAGACCCCACAGTCTCTCCAACAGGGTCTCATCTAGCTCCTGTTGTCAACCTCTTTCAGCTCCTCCTCAGGTTTCTCAGGGCACCTTTCAGAAGAAAACTTGTGTTCTGGGATAAACTCTTGTTTTCTGTACTCACACAGAACTTCTGGTGACCAAATGTGTGGGGTTTTCCCACACCAAGGAATCCTCCATTACTTGGTGGACACCGCTGGGTGTCCTACAATTTAATTCAATACTGATACTGTCTAGTTTGAACAGGTTAAGGGCTCAGTCTCACAGGACTGCACCCCGCCGCCCAGTTCAGACACCAATTTGCAAGTCCAGTATGTCACCTGTGCTTCTGATTGGCCAGTTATAAAACCCACGACCCCCGCCTCAGATTCAATAACTAGTTAGAACAGCTCATCGAACTCAGAAATAACAGTTTACTTACTAGATTACTGGTTTGTTATAAAAGGATACAACTCAGGAACAGCCAGACGGGAGGGAGGCACAGGGCAAGGTACTCAGGAAGAGGTGCAGAGCTTCCATGCCTGCTCTGGGCACACCACCCTCCCAGCATCTCCACATGTTCACCAACTTGGAAGCTCTCTGAACTGCTGTAGGTTAGGGAGTTGTTTGGAGGCTTCCTCATGTAGGCATGATTATTAATTCAATCTCCAGCTCCTCTCCCCTCCTAGGAGGGTGGGGAGCAGGGTGGAAAGTTCCTAGCCTCTAAGCACATGGTTGGTTCCCCTGGCAACCATCCTGAGGTTATCCAGGAGCCCCCAGGTACTAGTCATCTCTTTAGCATGCAGAAAGACCTTACATTTTGAAGACTCCTAAACAGGGGGAGAGAACAAATATATATTTCTTATGATGTCGCAGGGAGCGATTCCTCCTGGGACAGGAGCACCCCAGTATCAGAGCAGTAGATGTGGCAACCAATGGTTATAGGGATCCCCAGCCACAGATGCCTTCTCTTAGCAGACAATCATTTATTCTAATACACACCTAGGTTTTCCAACACAAAAGTTTTTACTTCTAGCATAAAATAAAATTTAAAGGGCCATACCTGTATAAGAATAGGATTTCATAAAATGTATTTTATTTACTATTTTTTTTCAAGACAGAGTCTTGCTCTGTTGCCCAGGCTGAAGTGTAGAGCACAATCTCGGCTCACTGCAACCTCCGTCTCCCAGGTTCAAGCAATTCTGTCTCAGCCTCCTGAGTACTGAGATTACAGGCACACGCCACCACGCCTGGCTACTTTTTTGTTTTTTTGTATTTTTAGTAGAGACAGGGTTTCACCATGTTGGCCAGGCTGGTCTTGAACTCCTGACCTCAAGTGATCTGCTCGCCTCAGCCTCCCAAAGTGCTGAGATTACAGGCGTGAGCCCCTGAGCCCTGCCAAAATTTAAAGGGCTGTACCTGTACAAGGATAGGATTTTAAAAATCACCTTTAGTAGTTAGCCAGGCTCAGCAGCACACACCTATAGTCCCAGCTACTTGGGAGGCAAAGGCAGCAGGATCACTTGAGTCCAGGAGTTCAAGGCCAGCCTAGGCAAGGCAGCAAGCTATCATCTCAAAAAAAAAAAAAAAGGTAAATTTAAAAAAAACACCCACAATGCTTTATCCTAATATTCCCTGTGGTTTTTGAGCTATTTTCTTATTTGCAAGCCTTACTTCTTTGTAGCAATTTGGACTTTAGAGTACCTCTTAATGCCTTCATTCTTTATTTTAAATTCCTCTAGAAAAGCTGTTAATTCACGTCCTCCTGATTACTTTCTCCTGATTGCTTTCAAGAGAAAACTAGCTGGTGGCTACCTCAAGGACTTGCTTCTCAAAATACCCCTTTAGCCTCTTGCATTCCTATACTCATGCCAAAACCAGGAAGAGAAATCTTATATGGGTAATTTGTTGATGTTCACATTGAGTCCCTTTGATCATCTCCCCACCAATAAAACACAGGTTATCCCAACAAGCACTCTATTAACGCAATGACTTGTCCTCTCCTACTTTATATTATAAAACTACAGAACCTATAGTTACCTTATCATGTAGAACTTTATAGGTCTATATTTTAGCTTTGCATAATTTGCAATAATGTCCTGGCAGATATGCCTCTAAAAGTACTAAATTTTAAGCAACTTTATCTACAATGATAAAATGTCTACAAATTAAAAACAGCCAATTCATGATATCCTCTGTCTTTTCCCCAGTTATCAATACATTTTTAGTTGCAACAAGTATGCATGTTATTTTGTGCTTTGTGTTTTTCCTCCCTCACGATGTGCTTTTCTTTTTAATATAACATTAATAATCAATTTCTCCTTTTGAAAAACTGAGATAAAATTCACCATTTTAAAGAGTACATTTCAATGGTGTTTAGTATATTCACAATTTTATGCAATCTTCATCACTACCTAATTCCAGAACATTTTCACCACCCTTAAAAGAAATCTCTTAGAAATCTCTTAAAAGAAATCTGTTAGTCATTCCCAATCGTTCCCTGCCCCATCCGCTAATCTGCTTTCTGTCTCTCTGGATTTGCCACAGAGCAAAGCAAAGCACATTTCCTATAAATGGAATCATACACTATATGGCCATTTGTGTCGGGCTTCTTTCACTTAGCATAATGTTTTCAAGTTCGTGCTGTAGCATATATCAGTACTTCATTCCTTTTTATAGCTGAACAGTTGCATGGACACACACATTTTATTTATCTATTCATCAGTTGGGCATTTGGCTTCTTTCCATTTTTTGACTATTATGAATAACTACTATGGACATGCATATACAAGTTTTTTGAGTGGAATGACTGGGTCAGGTAACTAACTATATGTTTAATTTTTTTTTTTTTTTGAGACGGAGTCTCGCTCTGTCACCCAGGCTGGAGTGCAGTGGCCAGATCTCAGCTCACTGCAAGCTCCGCCTCCCGGGTTCACGCCATTCTCCTGCCTCAGCCTCCCGAGTAGCTGGGACTATAGGTGTCCGCCACCTCGCCCGGCTAGTTTTTTGTATTTTAGTAGAGACGGGGTTTCACCGTGTTAACCAGGATGCTCTCGATCTCCTGACCTCGTTATCCGCCCGTCTCGGCCTCCTAAAGTGCAGGGATTACAGGCTTGAGACACCGCGCCCGGCCCATGTTTAATTTTTTGAGGAACTATCAAGCATTTTTCCACAAGGGCTGTACCATTTTACATTTCCACCAGTATTGCATGAGGCTTCAAATTTTTCTACATCCTTGCCAACACTTTCTATTTTTTTTTCCATTTTTTCCATTCACTTATTTCTTTCTAATTATGATGTATCTTATGACATTAATTTACTATAGTTTACAGTTTAAGTTCTTATATAATTGGGCATTTGATTGCCTGCTTTCCCCTCTGCAGTTACAAAATATGGCTCCTTATAAGTCTTTGCAACAAGACTTTTTTCTTGCAGATCATTTCCTGGAAGTATATTCTTTCAAAGTGGGATTACTAGGTTAATAAGTAGGAAGAGTTTTATGTTAATAGCACTTGTTGCTGTCAGTGTCATACACTTCCTTATTTCTTCACAGTGCAATTTAATTCAATGCTTACTGCAGTCTTGCTGGGTATGAGGCATTATGTTACAGACTCAGAGGTATACAGATTTGGTCTTTACCCTCAAGGCACTTAGAGTCCAGTAAGACAGAAAATAATAATTTCATAACATAAACATAAAGGTATGCACAGGATGCTGTGGGAACACAGTGGGGGGAGGTGGAAGTAGGTTAGCAACTGGGAGAAAAATGGCTTCTTGGAAGAAACAAAACTTAAGATGAATCTTGAAGATTGAGAGGGAGTTAACCAGTCAGGAACGAAGAAACAGAAGCTTTGTATATGCAACCTGAAATGTTTAGCGATTTATGAATAATCCTGCATTCTGGGGAGATCAAGAGTGTGTGTGTGTGTGTGTGTGTGCGTGCGCACATATGTGTGTGTGTTGGAAGGAAAGGTCGGAGAGAATGATGACAAGAGTAATTCAATTCAAAGCAATCAAGGGAGGCTGGGCACAGTGGCTCATGCCTGTAATCCAAGCACTTTGGGAGGCCGAGACGGGTGAATCACTTGAGGTCAGGAGTTCGAGACCAGCCTGGTCAACATGGCAAAACTCTATCTCTACTAAAAATACAAAAATTAGCTGGGTGTGGTGGCACATGCCTGTAGTCCCAGCTACTCTGGAGGCTGAGGCAGGAGAATCTGTTGAGCCTGGTAGGTGGAGGTGGAGGTTGCAGTGAGCCAAGATCTTGGCACTACACTCCAACCTTGGTGACAGAGTGAGACTCCATCAAAAAAAAAAAAAAAAAAAATTAAAGGAATCAAGGGAGAAGGGAGGAAGTTTCAAAGAAATAACAGTGGGCAGGATAAGTGGAAGAAAACCCCAATAAGTTATGTCTGAAAGTGTCCATTTGACTCAATATCAAAGAGGAGGAACCTGGCAGTAGCCACTTCAGTGGTGTCTATGGGGTTGAAATGGACTGGCAATGAGTGAAGAGTAAGTGGGAGGTTTGGCAGTAAGAGATGGTTTACGATGACTAAAAAAAGCCAATGACAAGTTTTTGCCGTTCTTTCTCTGAATATTTGAAAGCAATCTAGGTGTAAGTCAGTGGTTTGCAAGTCTTTTCTTGAAGCCTACTTACTATATTTTTAGCGAGAGCAGCTAATCTGAAGTGGTAGATTGTTTACCAAGATATGGGGCAGTGATTGTCCTATACTTTTCTGCAGGCCCTGCACTGTGTGACTTTGCCATTCTATCCATTAAGTGGTGGAATCTATTTCTCCTTTGTGACTCTGCACTGGCCTTGTGATTTGCTTTGTCTGGCAGAAGGCAACAGAAGCAACATTTTGTGGTATCTTACCTAGGCCGACAAAGACCTTGTAGCTTCCACTTTATTTTTCTCCCAGCTTCATTGAGATATGACTGACAGATAAAAATTGTATATATTTTAGATGTACAATGTGATGTTTTGATATGGAGAACAGTGTGAAATGATTACCACACTCAAGCTAATTAGCATATCTAGCAAGACCAGCAAAACTGCTCAGCTAAGCCCAATCCAAATTGCTGACCCACAGAATTATGAGCAAATAAAATGGTTCTTATTTTAGGCTACTAAATTTTGAGTAATTTGTTATATGGCAAAACATAACTTTTAAAACTGCTTATTTTAAAAATGTATTTTCTTGTAGTCTATGTGTACTCACAAGGCGTTTCATCACGAAGGGCTAAGTATCATGAGTAAATGTGAAGAATTGTTTCTATACCCCACTTTCTAGATTATTCATCAAAATATTAAATCAGGCCAGGTGTGGTGGCTCACACCTGTAATCTCAGCACTTTGGGAGGCTGAGGCAGGCGGATCGCTTGAGACCAGGAGTTTGAGACCAGCTTGGCTAACATGGCGAAAACCTATCTCTACTAAAAATACAAAAATCGGCCAGGCATGGTGGCACATGCATGTAATCCCAGCTACTCGGGAGGCTGAGACATGGGAATCACTTTAACCCAGGAAGCAGAGGTTGCAGTGAGCCGAGATCGCACCACTGCCCTCCCAGCCTGGACAACAAAGCAAGACTTGGTCTCAAAAATAAAATAAATAAATAAATAGATAAATAAATCCCTATAGGATCTCAAATTCTTTATTTAGAATTTTCTTTTGATTTTAAACTTTTGTTTCCTGTCTTTAAGTCAATTCTCTGTCCAAGACAAAATATTCTACACCTTCACAGTAGATTTAAAAACCGGAGAGGAGAGGTAGACAGGAGGATGAAGAAAAGATAGAAATATGGCCAGGTATGGTGATGCACACCTGCAGTCCCAGCTACTTGGGAGGCCAAGGTGGGAGGATTGCTTGAGTCTAGGAGTTTGAGGCCAACCTGGGCAACAGAGTGAGACCCTGTCTCTAAAAAAACAAAGAAAGAGAGAGTAAAATGATGAGCCAGAGCACTGGATGATGCTGGTCATTTTCAGAATGCAATAATAACTTCTCCCTGCTTGGGGACCATGTCTTACTTAACTTTGTTTTGTTTTGAGATGGATTTTCACTCTTGTTGCCCAGGCTGGAGTGCAATGGCACGATCTCGGCTCACTGCAACCTCTGCCTCCCAGGTTTAAGTGATTCTCCTGCCTCAGCCTCCTCAGTAGTTTAAATTACAGCATGTGCCACCATGCCCGGCTAATTTTGTATTTTTAGTAGAGATGGGGTTTCTCCATGTTGGTCAGGCTAGTCTCAAACTCTCAACCTTAGGTGATCTGCCCGCCTTGGCCTCCCAAAGCCCTGGAATTACAGGCATGAGCCACGGTATCTGGCAGTCTTATTCAACTTTGTATCTCCATGTCCATCATGGAATTTGTATTTGGTACATAGTGTTCAATAAGGACACATGAAAAGAAAATGAAGTTGTTGGCCAGGCGCCGTGGCTCATGCCTGCAATCCCAGCACTTTGGGAGGCTGGGGCAGGTGGATCATGAAGTCAGGAGATCAAGATCATCCTGGCCAAAATAGTGAAATCCCGTCTCTACTAAAAATACAAAAATTGGTGGCGTGCACCTGTAGTCACAGGCTGAGGCAGAACAATTGCTTGAACCCAGGAGGCAGAGGTTGCAGTGAGCCAAGATTGCGCCACTGCACTCCAGCCTGGGCAACAGAGCAAGACTCCATCTCAAAAAAA
>NW_012111919.1:1196643-1208556 GCF_000951035.1 Colobus angolensis palliatus | reverse complement strand
CACTTGAGGTCAGGAGTTCGAGACCAGCTTGGTCAACATGGTGAAACCCCATCTCTACTAAAAATACAAAAAAATTAGCTGGGCGTGGTGGGGCACCTTTAATCCCAGCTACATGGGAGGCTGAGCCTTGAGAATAGCTTGAACCCGGGAGGCAGAGGTTGCAGTGAGCTGAGATTGTGCCACTGCACTCCAGCCTGGGTGACAGAGTAAGAATCTGACTCAAACAAACAAACCAACAAAACAAAACAAAAAAAACCCCCAAAACTGCATTTTAATATGTATTTTTTTCTTTCCTCTTGGGTTTTAAGATGTAACTTTGAAGCAAACTACAGAAGCCTTTTCCCTTAGCCTTTATATAGACTCCATGGTCCCTGTTTCTCACGGTATATATTCCCTTCACATTTATCTAACTGCATGCTACTATCTAATTGTATGCCTTCTTAGAAGTTCCAGGGGCTAATCTTGAGACAGACAGAACAAGCCTGGAGACCCAGCTGCAAAATTCCAGAGATGACTTTAAGGCAGCTAGTTAACAACCTGGCCATTGTTGAGATGACTGAGCCTGCATTCCAGGTGGATTGGGACCCAAGAGAGCCACCAGAATAAGACCCACATTGTACTCAGCACAATTCTTTTTTTTTTTTTTTTTTTTCCGGCACAATTCTTGCATGCCTTCCTTATCAAGTTTCCCCTTTTTAAACCTCTGCTTTCCCTTCAAAAATTGAAAGGACTCCTTTGGATAGAAATCTGGCCATTTTCCCTTTACTAGTTTTGGTTAATAAAATCATTTTCTTTCTACCAGACCTCGCTCTTGTTAGACTCTGCAAGCAGTGAGCAACCTGACCTGTGTTCGGTTGCAGTTTTACATATTGTTTCCTATTTCTATATCTTGTTTCCTAGAAGTATAGACAACAGTGTCTGATTTAAAAAAAAAAAAAAATAGAGCCAGCTACCATTAGAGTTCTGGGCAAGCAGGCCACATAGCCTTAATTATATATATCAAGGAAGAAGTGAAAGTCTTAGGCAGTAGAGATCTATGTTGGCCACTGTTGCCTTAACCCCAGTATTTCCAGAATTCCTACAGGAAAAATTAATTATATGAATTATAACAACGTTCTTTACTCTCTTGTTCCACTTAGGATTTTTTTTTTTTCTCCTAGTGACCTTCTCTTTCACCAAAACTGAATGGCCATCAATCCAATAATCTCAAAGTTTCATGAAAACGAAAATAATCCCCATTCAAAAATGAAGGCCCTTGCACGGCTGTGTGTTCAAATTGAAATTAAAAAAGAACAGTGGTTACATTTGGTTGCATCTGCATACCTGACATTAGATGAGATTAACATTGCCAAACACAAAGAGAAAGGCATCACAGAGGTGATGCCACTATGGCTACTCATCTGAATGATTTGTTCTCTCTTTACCTACAGTTCTGCTTCCATTCTAGGGGAGTAATAAAGGGGAGGAGGATGTGTGTGTGGGAGAGGTATTAATTCTTCCTCCATTCATAGAATACAGATGCTGGATCACTACCAGAACTTCAAGAATGATGAAAATAAGACTTTGCCCAATGTAAAACTTTGCCTGCAATCAGTTTTTAAAATAATGTTTCTTTTATCTAACAGACATGCTCATGAGTAGTGGTTGTAACAGAGAAACAATCACTCGCCTTCAAAAAAAAAATGGCAAATATGTAGATGGTCTAAATTACTAGACCTGTGATTTCACTCTTGCCTCATATTACACTGGGTCCCTCTGAATCTTTAAACTGTCTCTAGACTTTGAATGACTACTGACACTATTGGTTTGGTAGATTAAGACCACAAAAATGGCCATAAAACCACTGAGAAGGCTGGGCAAGGTGGCTCACGCCTATAATCCCAAGGTGGCCGAAGTGGGTGGATCACTTGAGGTCAGGAGTTTGAGACAAGCCTGGCCAACATAGTGAAACCCCATCTCTACTAAGAATATAAATATTAGCCAGGCATGGTGGCGGGCGCCTGTAGTCCCAGCTACTCGGGAGGCTGAGGCAGGAGAATGGCTTGAACCTGAGAGGCAGAGGTTGCAGTGAGCCAAGATCGCACCACTGCACTCCAGCCTGGGCGACAAAACGAGGCTCCGTCTTGACAAACAAACACACACACACACACACACCACTGAGAAGCTGGTTGAGAATAAGTCACAAAATAGCAGAGACACCATCCTCCCTCAGCAACACAGAAGTAGCAGGTATTAGCTTATGCTGAATCTCATTATATTGCACAGACTTTTTCTGTGACAAAAATATGACTGATGACCCACTCATACAGTTCCCTTTACATCCTTACCTAGGAGGATTATGATTGAAAAATGTAAAATATAGCAAAAAACAGGCAAACAAAACCCCACTTGAGAAGATTTACTATAATAACTGGGAGTTCCTTTTTTTTGTTGTTTATAGAGACAGGGTCTCCCTATGTTGCCCAGGCTGGTCTTGAATTCCTGGGCTCAGGGGACCCTCCTGCCTCAGCCTTTCAGCATGTTGGAATTTGATTAAAAACTGACTTGTGGGCCGGGCGCGATGACTCACACCTGTAATCCCAGCGCTTTGAGAGGCTGAGGCAGGCAGATCACGAGGTCAGGAGATAGAGACCATCCTGGCCAACACGGTGAAACCCTGTCTCTACTAAAAATACAAACAGTTAGCCGGGCGTGGTGGCAGGCACCTCTAGTCCCAGCTACTTGGGAGGCTGCAGCAGGAGAATGGCATGAACCCGGGAGGCAGAGCTTGCAGTCAGCTGAGAACGTGCCACTGTACTCCAGCCTGGGCAACAGAGCGAGACTCCATCTTAAAAAAAAAAAAACAAAAAAACTGACTTGTGATTTTTTTTTTTTTTTTTAAACATCTTACCATCAACTTGTAGAAGCACGGTGTAGTGGAAAATTATTCAACTAAAAGTCTGATGACCTGTGTTCCTCTTTCCTGGGTGACTTTTGGTAAGATATATTACTATTCTGTTGTTCCACTCTGTATAATTGGAACAGCCATCAGGCCCAGAGCTCAGGATTGTTAGTCGTGTGAAACTGCTTTGAGAACCAGAGTTTATGTGTATAAGGCATTCATTTTTATTTTAAAATGAGAACTAAATCAATACCTTTTTACAAACTTCTTTGGAAGACCCTGCCTATTTTTATGGCTTCAGTAACTTATATTGGAGTTATTAACTATATTAGTCCTTAATTAACCTCCAATTTTTTTGGCTGTCGTCTCCATTTATCTGATACACTCTTATTCAGACTAAATAAAGCAGGCACTCCAGGAATTTAAAACACTTTATTTTGGTTATATTATAAAAATAAAAATATTGTTTCTAGCACGAATTGATATTTTCTATGATTATTATTCTGGAAGGCAAAATGCCTGATCTTGAGTGTACAAGATGTAGAAGAAATAAACTTCAATGGATGAGGAGGCAGACAAGGGAAACAAAGCAATAATAAACTACACTCAGGAATTTGGCGTGTAGACCATAGATGGGAGTGACAAGGCCAATCTAAAGCAGTCCCAGGCAGCTGGGCTGCCTTAGGGAAAAATGCCTCCTAGAATAAAATTTGGGAACGAGAAAACAGAAAGGTAACTTAGTTCCAAAGGCAAATTTGTTTCCATGACATTTTTCTCTTCCCCGGTGATCATGCCTGCTGGGTTTAGGATTCACAGAATTCTGCGAAAATGCAGTCATGTATCACTTAATGACAGGATATGTTCTGATAGTAAATACAAAAGCCAGTAAGATAGTTATTTATTATCAAGTATTCAGCAGTGTACATAATTATATGTGCTATACTTTTAGATGACTGGCACTGCAGTAGGTTTGTTTACACTAGCATTACCACAAACGTGAGTAATGCCTTGTGTTACAACATTTTGAAAGCTACCATGTCACTAGGTGACAGGAATTTTTGGCTCCACTATAATCTTAAGGGACCACATGTGGTACCTCATTGACGGAAACATGGTTATATGGAGCATGACTAATATCTTAAATTTGTATGAATTTAATTGAACAGACTTGAGCCATATCATTGCAGGTAAGACAAGATTTCCCAGATGAGTTGACTTAATCTCAGAGAAGTTATATGATAAAGTTTCATTGAATTTCAGAGATGAATAGGATCTTAGTACCTAATAGATTCTAATGGATCGAATTAGATCTTAGGATCAAATGCCCTCTTTTTTTTTTTTTTGAGATGTTGTCTCACTCTGTCACCCAGGCTGGAGTGCAGTGGCACACTGCAAGCTCCGCCTCCCGGGTTCACACCATTCTCGTGCCTCAGCTTCCCAAGTAGCTGGGACTACAGGTGCCTGCAACCAAGCCCGGCTAATTTTGTTTTTATATTTTTAGTAGAGACGGGGTTTCACCATGTTAGCCAGGATGGTCTCAATCTCCTGACCTCGTGATCCGCCTGCCTCGGCCTCCCAAAGTGCTGGGTTTACAGGTGTGAGCCACTGCGCCCGGCCCAAACGCCCTCTTTTTGAAAAAGAGAACTGGGACTAAGTGAAGTAAGTTGTCTGGGATTACACAGCCAGTAACATGTCAAAGTATAAACCAATTTCTGGGTTATGCTTCAGCTTATAAATTATCAGATAAATTTATAATTGATTCAAACTTGTTACAACCTTATGCAGAGAAGCAGCAAATTGTAACTGCTTTCACAAAATTAAAAGTTACTCTTTTAAAAAGTGCTTTTAAAGAAAATATCAGAGGTAGAAAAAAATTTTAAGAATCAATCATGTCATTTTGAGTTTGCTTATATCTGAACTGATTAACAATAAGTGCAGTTTATGAACTATTATGAGCTTGCTATGAAGTCACATTTTATGGCTTTCCACAATTAACTAAGTTTTACAAGTATGAAGGTTTTTTTTTTTGTTTTGTTTTTGAGACGGTGTCTTGCTCTGTCGCCCAGGTTGGAGTGTAGTGGCACAATCTCGGTTCACTGCAACCCCACCTCCCAGGCTCAAGCGATTCTCCTGCCTCAATAACCTGAGTATCTGGGACTACAGGCGCGTGTCACTACGCTTGTATTTTTAGTAGAGACGAGGTTTCACCATATTGTCCAGGCTGGTCTCAAACTCCCGGTAGCAAGTAATCCCTGCGCCTCAGCCTCCTAAAGTGTTGGGATTAAAAGCATGAGCCACCGCGCCTGGCCGAGACTCTCATTTCTAATGTTCTTCTCAAAACTGGTACTTCACACCCTATCAAAGAGATCTTTGCTCATTCATTCAATAAAATATATTGGCCGGGCGCGGTGGCTGACGCCTGTAATCCCAGCACTTTGGGAGGCCGAGGCGGGCAGATCACGAGGTCAGGAGATGGAGACCATCCTGGCTAATACGGTGAAACCCCGTCTCCACTTAAAAAAAAAAAAAAATACAAAAAATTAGCCGGGCGAGGTGGCGGGCGCCTGTAGTCCCAGCTACTCGGAGGCCGAGGCGGGAGAATGGCGTGAACCCGGGAGGCGGAGCTTGCAGTGAGCCGAGAACGCGCCATTGCACTCCAGCCTGGGCGACAGAGCGAGACTCCGTCTCAAAACAAAACAAAACAAAACAAAAAAACAATAAAATATATCGATCATGTATTATTTGCAAGCCCTGGGGCTATGGAACATGTGGAAAATTAAGATGTGTAAGATGCAAATACTGCCCTCGAGGGCAAGTGTGATAAAGGACACTCAAGTTTATTGGTTAGCCGGGCACCCACTCTACAAAAAATGCAAAAAATTGAGCCGGGTGTGGTGGTGTGCGCTTGTAGTTCTAGCTACGTGGGAGACGGAGGCAGGATCACCTGAGCCGGGGGAGGTCCAGGCTGCAGTGAGCCGTGATCATGTCACTGCATTCCAGCCTAGGTGAGAGTGAGTCCCTGTCTCAAGGCGGGGTGGGCGGGGGAGAAGCTTATTATCTACCATATACCAGGTATAAGATTATCTATAACCTTCTAAGAATCTTATGCTTTAGGAGAGGAGATTAGGCATGTAGTAATAATACTGTGTTTGGCATATCTCGGGTCCCCAGTAAATAATTGTTAAACGAATGAACATAAAAGTATCTGAAAATAATCGCCCTTATTTCAGACACCCAGAGAGAATGAAAGGCTCCCTGAGGTAGTGGTTTCCCATAACACAGATCTCATTTCATGTTGGGTCGATCATTTCCGAGCTGCGTATCTAAGTGACTCTGGGCAGGTTGCCTAATCTGAAAATGGGGATAATGCCTTTCACTTCAGTGTTGTCATGGGGTTGATGATAATGCATGTGAAGTTCTCCCCATAGAAGGCGCTCAATAAAAAGCAGCAACTATTATAAAATTTTATTAGTAGATCTCACTAGCCATTGATCTAGTGTTTTTTGTTGTTGTTGTTGTTTGTTTTTTTTACAACTAACTGGGCTCTAGTCATGTAAAACACTTCTTGCAAACGCATTTAAGGACTCGTCGAGACTGAGCGATCACTGCTTTTATCTGGTCGGGAGACACCAGCAATCTTAATTTGGAATGGTTTGATAGAGCGGAGTGCGATGAGGCGGTCCAAAGTTCCTAAGCAACATAGACCCGAGGGCTTTGTCTCCAGTGTCCTTTCACCTGCCTTTCAAGTCCCTCTGCTGACCGCACAAAGACTCCCGTGGCCCCGGCAGCAGCTCGACCTTCTCTACATCTAACCACGGTTACTAAATTTATTTTTTTTTTGAGACGGAGTCTCGCTCTGTCGCCCAGGCTGGAGTGCAGTGGCACGATCTCGGCTCACTGCAAGCTCCGCCTCCCGGGTTCACGCCACTGTCCTGCCTCAGCCTCCCAAATATCTGGGACTACAGGCGCCCGCCACCACGCCCAGCTACTTTGTATTTTTAGTAGAGACGGGGTTTCACCGTGCTAGCCAGGACGGTCTTGATCTCCTGACCTCGTGATCCGCCCACCCCGGCCTCCTAAAGTGCTGGGATTACAGGCGTGAGCCACCGCGCCCGGCCAGTTTACTAAATTTCTACTACATGCAGCGCACCATACCAGGAGCCGGGAGCGGCCCGTGGAACAGACCTCCTTCCTCTTTTACTTTGCTGCAGTGGGAGAACTAAGTCCTCTTACCTGAGGCACTGCTGAACCGACTCGCAAGCAGTCACTCTACCCCCAGGACTAAAAGGGTATCCCCCAGATCTCCACTCAAGTGACGACACCACTGAAAAGCCCACCTTACCCCGGGACCAGGAGCAAAGCCCGCCGGGAAATTGACCTTTCACCCCATCTCTTGTCTTACCTCAGCTCACCAATTTTGACGCTAGCAAATGAAGCGACGAAAAGAGCTGGAAGGCGGGACTTAGTGTTGCTTGATCCACGCCGATTGGACAGCGACTGTGTCGGGGGCGGGCCGCTCAAGCGGGCTAGCAACCCCCCCTCGGTGGGCGGGGAGAAGCGTGGGCTGCGCTTGCGCACTGAGAGGCGGCCAAAGGGGCCGAGGCGGCTACGCGTGCGCGGTGGGCGGAGCGCGGCTCTCCTACCATCTCCGGCAGCCCAGCCTTTCCCATCCTTGCCCAGCCGGTGTGGTGCTCGTGTGTCACATCCTCGTAGCCGGGAGTCGCTGCCGAGTGGGCGCTCGGTTTTCGGGTCGTCATGGCTGGCTACGAATACGTGAGCCCGGAGCAGCTGGCTGGCTTTGATAAGTACAAGGTACCGCGGGCCATCGGACGCCCCTCTCCCTGCTCCCGGCCTCGCCCAGGGGGCTGAGGGGCCAGCGCGGCGCGGTCCGTGTCACCTTGTGCCGCGTGGCTCCGGGCAGACTGGAGGGAGTTCCTCCGGGGGTCCTGCGGGTCCTGGGGATTGGATGGAGGTCGGGGAGTGTGGGAGCATCCTAAGCCCGCCGCCCCGACTCGGCATCCTCCGGGAGATTTCCTTTTCCTTAGGAGAGCGCTCAGTGATCATGGAGCGAGAGAATTCCCTTCCTATTTTTTTTAAACTTATTATTTTCGTAAGCCCCCGGAAGGATGCAGTTCCTTCTGTTGTGTCAGTCGCCTTCATTTTAGTGAAGTTTCCACTCGCCTTTCATGCGTACAACTTCGGAGGAGGAGATGATCGTTTAGCAGATGAGGCCCGGGAGGGGAGCGCCTTGCCGAGGCCATCCTGCTGGTGCCTCCTCTTCTGCTCCCGACAGGGACTTCCTCAGCGGCAGCTTGTGGCGCTAGGGACACCAGATGAAAGGGAGGTGCACAGGAAGGAGCTGTGGAGTGGAAAGAGCGCGCGCGGGCTTTCGAGCACATAACAAACCTGATACAGAAGTCACATTTCTTTATTTCGTCTTGGGCACGTCATTTTCACCCCGCTCAGCCTCTCTTTTGTGTATGTAAACTGGAAGTAATAGTTTCAGCTGCGCAAAATGATTAGAAGAATTTGGGAAGCGCCTGGCAACCTGCTAGGACCCCAGTAAATAAATGCTGGTGGTTAACTTTCCTCCAAATCTGGTGCTCATCCGCTGTTCCTTTACCAATGAATGACTCTAACCATCCAGTCGGCCAAGCCTGAAATATGGGCTTTAACCCTTCATCCTTGTTGTTACCCGTTCATCTTCACATCTTTGCTTAAATATTGCTTCCTCAAAGAAGCCCTCCCTAAGTGCCCCTTTCCTCCTTAAATGTGTGCTCTGTTCGTTTATGGAATTGCTGCTTTAGCGTGTCTCGCCATTAGAATATAATACCCAAGTCATTAGTTTTCTTGTGGACCACCATGGCTTAAGCACAGTGCTAGGTGCATACTAGGCACCCAATAAGCATTTGTGGAATGAATGAATACCTGAAAAAGTCATAATGGATTTTGTTTAACTCGAGTTAAAAAAAAAAAAAGCAAGGGTCCTTAGAAGGTCACATAGCATGTTTCTCTGCTTTCAGGCAGTGTTGTGCCATACCATTGAAGAACTGAGGTAATGACTTGTCTTAAAATTTTAAGTGGAAAGAGGGTCCAGAGCCTTCTTGGTAACTCGGGCCAGTGCTTTTCAACTTTCATTTTAGAAGGCTGTTAACCCAGATATCTCCTGTTTTGCCTTAAGCTCTACCCCCCTTTTGTTGTCTGTTCTGCAGGGTAAATATTGGCATAGAAAACATTTCCTTTTTTACTAGTGTCTGACTTTCTAAATGCCAATAAAATAGCTATTTCAATGGGAGCAGTGTTTGTAATAGGAAATCTCCTTTTTCTTATAAAGAATCTTTCCTAGATTTATATTTTCAACTAAATATGTGTCCTAATTTGCCAGAAGTTTCGTGTAATTTTCTGCTCTGATCTTTCCCCCTTTTTTATTATATAAGTTCCTGTATCTGACAGCAGACTTCCCATCATCCTGGAAAACAAAGGTCGATTTAGCAAGCGTCCAATGTTCACTAAAATACTTTGTTGATATTATTTTAGTTATAATGAGGCTTCCTTGGGGGAAAAAAAGCACACATTTATAACCTAAATATTCTTCTAGTGCAATGACTCAATACTGCATTTATATTAAAATTATGAATCCAGTGGTATCCAAAGGAAAAATCCATGTGATTGGTTTTGCTCAAACACAAATCTCACAGACCTTTTTTTCTTGTCGTTGCATTCCCCTTGTGTTGTCTTCAGATAGTAGGTGCTTTATGAATGCTTATTTTAAAAAGTCTTTTTTCCCCATAAATAGGTAAAGACTGAAAACACTCAAAAGAGATTTTGTATTCTCTCATGTGATGCTTTATAAGAGAGATGTAAAGAACTGATACTACAAAAGCAGTTGGTGGAAAAATTACTTTTGAAGTAGTTTAATTTCTTTATCTTCCCTGGAGGTATATCTGAGAGCTACAGTTGGAAACCTGGCAGTTATACAGAATAACTGCTGAAAGGGGTGTACGTGTGGAGTGGAAATTAGGTTTCTGAAGCAGGAAACTATAAGCAGGAAACTATAAGACAATTGACTTTTGGTATGGAAGAGCATGGGATGGATTCTGTGTTATGTATTGACACTTGTATTCGCCATTGTTACTTAACACAATTAAACAGTTAGTTGAGTATTAGTTGAATGTCTGCTTTCTCTTTTAGGACGTGAGCTTTAGAGGGCAGGCCCTATAGCTGACTTTTTTTTTTTTTTTTTCCTTTAGTAACATGAGTGAGGTCTAGCATAAGTGCTAAACAAATATTGAAGGAATGAGAGTGTAAAAGAATCTAAACCATTTTGGAAGTATAGTTGAAAAAAAAAAAAAGGAGCTCTATGTCTGGATATTGAAAGGGTGCTTTTGTATTTTAATGTGAAGATACCGGGTTTAACTACCATTACCATTGTTCTTTGTTGCTTATTAACTAACGTAACTTCAGAGAATTATACTGGAGGATTTCAACCTTATTTTTGCCCTCTACCCATCCTTTGTTTTGGACAGGTTTTTTGTTTGTTTTTTGAGATGGAGTTTTGCTCTTGTTGCCCAGGCTGGAGTGCAATGGCACGATCTTGGCTCACCAAAACCTCCGCCTCCTGGATTCAAGTGATTCTCCTGTCTCAGCCTCCCAAGTAGCTGGGATTACAGGCATGCACCACCTCACCTGGCTAACTTTGTATTAGTAGAGACGGGGTTTCTCCATGTTGGTCTGGCTGGTCTCGAACTCCCAACCTCAGGTGATCTGTCCTGGCCTCCCAGAGTGCTGAGATTACAGGCACGAGCCACCACACCTGGCTTTTTTTTTTTTGGATGGAGTTTTGCTTTTGCCGCCCAGGCTGGAGTGCAGTGGTGTGATATCAGCTCACTGTAGCCTCCACCTCCTGGGTTCAAGCAGTTCTCCTGCCTCAGCCTCCCGCATAGCTGGGATTACAGGCGCCTGCCACCACGCCTTGCTAATTTTTGTATTTTTAGTTGAGACAGGGTTCCACACACATTGGCCAGGCTGGTCTCGAACTCCTGACCTCAGGTGATCCACCCACCGCGGCCTCCCAAAGTGTTGGGATTACAGGCATGAACTACCGCACCAGGCCCTTGGACAGGTCTTTATAGTTGAGGGATTTTTCCCCACTTATCTAAAGGGGAAACTGCAAGTTTTTTTTTTGGTCCTGGTTTGCTTATCTAACCTTGGGAAGGCAAAGTTTTAATTGATAGTGTAGCAGCCTCTTTCAAATTGTATCATTTTGCCTCTGGGAGGAAGTGTTCTGTGAAATACTTTGTTTGGTTTGTTCAAGAAGATAATTTGGGCACCGTATCTCATGCCTGTAATCTCAGCACTTCTGGAGGCTGAAGTGGGGAGGATGGCTTGAAGATAGAAGTTGGGCAACATAGTGAGACCTCATCTACACACACACACACACACACACACACACACACACACACACACACACACACACACACACACACACACAATTAGCCAGGCATGGTAGCATGTGCCTGTGGTCCTAGTTACTTGGGAGGCTGAGGTGAGAGGATCACTTGAGTCTGGAAGCTGGGCTGCAGTGAGCTATGATTGTGCCACTATGTTGCAGCCTGAGCAACAGAGAAAGACCCTGACTCAAAAAAAAAAAGTGTGTGTGTGTGTGTGTATAAATATATATATAGTTTCATGATGAGTTGGTTTCTGCTATTATGGTAATTAATTGGCTTTCAACAACAACAGCCTGATTATAGGAATCATGATAGTTGTGAATTTATTAGTATTACAATTAAGAGGTGGTAAAGAGAGACTGTTTGCTTCTTAATGGTAATAATGCTAAAGAACCAGAATCTGGCCTTTAACCTTACTAGTTCCTGCAGATTTCATTAAAAAAATTTTTATTCTTTTTTTTTTCTTTCTTTTTTTTGTTTTTGAGACGGAGTCTCGCTCTGTTGCCCAGGCTGGAGTGCAGTGACCGGATCTCAGCTCACTGCAAGCTCCGCCTCCCGGGTTCACGCCATTCTCCTGCCTCA
>NW_012111919.1:1193987-1196383 GCF_000951035.1 Colobus angolensis palliatus | reverse complement strand
TGATCTGCCCGTCTCGGCCTCCCAAAGTGCTGGGATTACAGGCTTGAGCCACCGCACCCGGCCTATTCTTATCTTTTTTTAGAGACAGGGTCTTGCTTTGTCTCCCAGGCTAGAGTGCAGTGATGCTGTCATAGCTTACTGCAGCCTTGAATTCCTCAGGTGATTTTCCTCCCTTGGCCTCACAAAGTGCTGGGATTATAGGTGCGAGCCACCGTGCCTGGCCATCATACGGTCTGATTTTGTTTATTCAGCAAGCATTTATTGAGAGTCTACTCAGTGTCAGGCATAGCATTTGGGCTGCAAAATTAAGCTAAGCTGAAATTCTTTTCTTCAAAGAACTCAGTTTGGTGGCATGTGAACATATAAATGAACAGTTATAAAAAGTTAATAAGTCCAGTTAGGCAAGTGCTGGGTCCTATGGAAGACGAGAGGAGGCAACTTCCAGGGAGTGGGAGCTAGAGTTGAGAAAGCCTTCAGGGGATGGAGGTGAAGGCAAAACTCAGTCTAGAGAGATGCATATATGTATTTATATTATATAGAGAGAAGGAGAGAGAGAGATGCTGCTCCATTTATGATGGGTTTCTGTTCCTGATAGACCTATTGTAGTTGAAAATACATTTAATACATTTAACCTACTGAACATCATAGCTTAGTGTAGCCTACCGTAAATGTTCTCAGAACACTTAGAGTAATTGACCTGCACTTGAGCAAAATCATCTGGCAGTGCAGTAGAGAATCGGTTGTTCACAGGTTTTTTTTTTTTTTTGAGACGGGGTTTCACTCTGTCGCCCAGGCTGGAGTGCAGCGGTGCAATCTCGGCTCGCTGCCACCTCCACCTCCTTCAAGCAATTTTCGTGCCTTGGCTCCGAAGTAGCTAGGATTACAGGCATGCACCGCCACACCCGGCTAATTTTTGTGTTTTTAGTAGAGACGGGTTTCGCCATGTCGGCCAGGTTGGGGTTGAACTCCGGACCTCAGGTGATCTACCTGCCTCGGCCTCCCAAAGTGCTGAGATTACAGGCATGAGCCACCGCACCTGGCCTGTTCACCCTTGTGATTGCATGACTGACTTAGGAGCTGTGGCTCGCTGTGCTGCCCAGAATTTCGAGAGAATATCATACCACTTTCAACCGAATGCGTGTTACCTTTGCACCATTGTAAAGTTGAAAAATTATGAGTGAAACTGTCATAAGTCAGAGACTGTACTACCAGGTTAAGAGGGAGAAAGGCATTATGGAACAAGAGAGCAATGGAGTGTGAAGTGATGAAGGCCTCAGGGTATTTTCTGGGAACGACAAGAAGTTAGATAAGGTGTTTAGACATAATGGTGAAGTGGCAGGAGATGAGACTGGAGAGTGAGGTGGGGTGCTCTCAGAGGGGGATGATTCGATGTAAGGGACTTCTGGATTTGATCGTGTAGATCAGTGTGTGGTTCAAGGACTGCTGGCATCAGAATCACTTCGGGAGGTTGTTTAGCAAATTCGTGGCTCTCTTTGGGAGATACACTTTGGATAGATTGCTGATATTTTCATGTTTAACAAATACCTCAGGCCAGGTGCAGTGGCTTAGGCCTGTAATTCCAGCACTTTGGGAGCCCGAGGCAGATGGATTGCTTGAGCCCAGTAGTTTGAGACCAGCCTGGACAATATGGTGAAACCCAGTTTCACCAAAAATACAAAAATCAGCCGGGCGTGATGGCGCGTGCCCGTGTCCCAGCTACTCTGGAGGCTGAGGTGGGAGGATTGCTGAAGCCCGGAAAGTCAAGGTTGCAGTGAGCTGAGATCGTGCCACTGCACTCTGGCTTAGATGACAGAGTGAGACCTTGTCTCAGAAAAGAAAAAAAAGCCAAATATCTCAAGTGGTTCTTAGGCACATTATAGTGCTATAGGTTTTGGGGAGCCACTGTTTAAAATTGAAATCTAGACAGGATCACATTTCACTTTTAGGAAGCTCACCCTGGCAGTGTGTAGAAGATGGAGAGGTAGAGGTGATCTGGAGGCCTTTTAGGATGATGCTTCTGCATAAAACTAGGTTAAGAAATGTCAAAGGCCTGACCTAAGAGGTAGGGATAGAAAGGAAGGAGTGGGGATTCTAAAGATAGACGTCAAAACAGGTTAACCTGCATACTGAATGTAGCCAACAGTTATGTTGAATTTGGCCCACACTTGCTTTGTTTCAAAAATTGGTATCTCTAGCTGGGCGCGGTGGCTCACACCTGTAATCTCAGTTACTTTGGGAGGCTGAGGCGGGTGGATCACGAGGTCAGGAGTTCGAGACCACCCTGGCCAACAGGATGAAACCCCATCTCTACTAAAAATACAAAAATTAGCTGGGCATGGTGGTGTGTGCCTGTAATCCCAGCTACTTGGGAGGCTGAGGCAGGAGAATCGCTTGAA
>NW_012111919.1:1181578-1192102 GCF_000951035.1 Colobus angolensis palliatus | reverse complement strand
GTAGAGACGGGGTTTCACTGTGTTAGCTAGGATGGTCTCGATCTCCTGACCTCGTGATCTGCCTGCTTCGGCCTCCCAAAGTGCTGGGATTACAGACCTGAGCCACCGTGCCTGGTGGTACTGGCTGTTTTTGTATATGAACATTAGAATAAAGACCTTCAATGACATGCTTAATTGGATATGTATCTAATGTATGCAGATGGGGAAAATGTAGTGCTTACTCTTTCCCTGGTTTAAAATTATTAGTAGGGGCAAGTGGGCCTGAATTTACTAGTCTTGCATTTAGTTGAGTATAAAGACCATTTCATTTATGATTAGCTCTAATTGAGATAAAAGGCTTTTGATTAAATAATTAGCTTTCGGACTAATATTAAGTTAAAGAGTTTCCACATACCAGCTGTGTGATAATTAGCAGGTAACTTAATCTAACCAGGTTTCCTCATCTGTGAAATGGAGTAGTACCTACCCCATAGGATAATTCTGAAAACTGAATGAGTTAAAATTTATAAAGTGCCTGGCACATAGTGCTGTATAAATGCAGAGTAAATAAAAAATAAAACTTGACATTTGTGATTCCCTGCACAAATGAACATTGGCTAGCATATAACATATCCACATTTATACACATCCCTGGAGGTTATACCAAGAGAAACTGTTTTCAGATAGGAAGTTAAGGGTGGCAACGTAATGGACAATTGGAAAGAGTAATGAGGAGTCTGTCTAGCTTGGGTCTCACAGATAGTCTTTGGCCTCAGATTTCTTCATCTTTTTAATCATATGTAATAGCACAAGAGACAATAAATAATTTTTCTCAAATACTGCACCCTATTTAAGAGTCTGCAGTGGCTTCCATGTGTTTAATATCCAAATTACTCAGCAAAGATTTCAAGTTCCTTCACTAAATGACCCCTCCTTTTGCCTTATCTTCTCATCTTGTTAGAGCTTACTTAAAGTCTAGCAAGCAAACCTGTTTGTCATCATGACTTGTTTGTATTTGTCTCATTGCTCTAATTCTCCAGTCTCCTATTGCCACCCTCTTCTCTCTGACTTGTTAGATGGAAACGACGGTAATGACTGAAATTAGATCTCCTTGCTCAATGAGTCATGTTCTCTGTGGGCGTAGTTCTTCAAGTCTCTCTTTTTTTTTTTTTTTTTTTTGAGACGGTGTCTTGCTCTGTTGCCTAGGCTGGAGTGCAGTGGCACGATCACGGCTCACTGTAGCCTCAACCTCCCCAGGCTCAGGTGATCCTCCCACTTCAACCTCTCAAGTAGCTGGCACTACAGGCATACGGCACCACACCTGGCTCATTTTTGTATTATTTTGTAGAGACGGGGTTTCTGCATGTTGCCCAGGCTGGTCTCGAAGCTCTGGGCTCAAGCTATCTGCCTATCTCAGCCAATAATGCTGGCATTATTGGCGTGAGCCAGCATTCCTGGCCTCTTGTCTTGTATTGATTAAAAGTACATTAAGAAACTTTATTTCTGTCCTAGGGTTAATTTATCCCTCCTCCCACTCTACTTTTTTCGTATTTTAAGTTTAGTGATGTTTTGTTTTAATTAGAAATAAGATTTCCGTCTGTTGCCCAGGCTGAAGTACAGTGACATGTCATAGCTCATTGCAGCCTTAAACTCCTGAGTTCAAGTGATCCTCCCACTTCAGCCTCCTGAGTAACTGGGACTACAGGCATGTACTACTATGCCTGGTTAGTAGAAAGTAGAGCATTACTTGGGGCAGTGGACTCAGTGTGATTACTAAGTTGTCCAGAGCTCAGTATTTAGTGCAAAGATGTGTCAGTTCAGTTTTCTTACTGGTACATAGAAGGGATTTAAATACATGTATAAAGGACATGCTTTTAGGTCCAAGAAGGTGTTTTCGTAGTTTTCCTTATGTTAGAGCCAATTTCCTTCTTAAATTAAGGGGGACTCATTTCTTTTTTTTTTCTTTTTTTTTTTTTTTGAGACGGAGTCTCGCTCTGTCACCCAGGCTGGAGTGCTGTGGCGGGATCTCAGCTCACTGCAAGCTCCGCCTCCCGGGTTTACGCATTCTCCTGCCTCAGCCTCCGGAGTAGCTGGGACTACAGGCGTCCGCCACCTCGCCCGGCTAGTTTTTTGTATTTTTTAGTAGAGACGGGGTTTCACCGTGTTAGCCAGGATGGTCTCGATCTCCTGACCTCGTGATCCGCCCGTCTCGGCCTCCCAAAGTGCTGGGATTACAGACTTGAGCCACCGTGCCCGGCCAAGGGGGACTCATTTCTAATCTATCAAAAATGGACACTTCTTCACAGCATATTTAGAAAGTATTTTACAAGTCATTGTATTGCTCTTAGACTAAACCCATAATTGTCACTAGCCTGATAAATTATAATAGTTTCTAACTGGTCTCCAGTTTGTATTTTACCCCCTTCAAGTCCATTTTCTACACCATGATCAGAATGGTCCTCTTAAGATATAAATCAGGATGTTTGTTGTTCTTAGAATAAAAATCCAACTCCCTGTGGTCCTGCCAGGTGATGTCTGCCCACCTCTCTAGTCTCTTCGTATCGCCCTTCTATACGATGCTGGAGCTACATTGGCCTTCCTTCAGCATTTCCAACACTTCTGTTAGTGGTCTTTGTATGTGTTATTGTTTCCTGCCTCGAAGGTGTTTCTTGGCATGTATTACATCCCCACCTCCACACACACACATGTGAGTCATATAATCTTTCTTTATTTTCTCTCTTTTTTCCTTTTTAGGTATAAATTACGTATAAATACTGTAATACGTTAAGATCTTAAGTGTATAATTTAATGCATTGTTACATATGTATATACCCATGTAACCACGACCCAGCTGAAGATACAGAATTATTTCTAGTGCCTCAGAAGGTCCCCATCAGTCCCTCTCACCAGACTACTGTTCGGACTTCTTTTGCCATAAGTCAATTCTGTTTTTGAACTTCATATAAGTGGAATATATGAAAGCACATTGTCTTTAGCGTCTACCTTTTCACTCACTATTATGTCTCATACATTCTTTACTTGACTGCCTTCTCATCTAGGACTCAGCTTAAATGTCGCCCTCTAGAAGCTGCCTCTGACCACTCTGACTAGGCACACTTCCTGCTCCTCTTGTTCTCTTCTTTTTTGGGAGCCGGTTACCATCTTTACTAGCCTCCTAAGGCTGCCATAAAAATTACTGCACACTGAGTGGCTTTAAACAACAGAATTGTAATTCTCTCCTAGTTACAGAGGCTAGAAGTGTAGAAAAACAAGGTATTGGCAGAGCCACACACCCTCCAAAAGCTCTAGGCGAGAATCCTTCCTTGCCCCTTTCAGCTTCCAGTAGCTCCTGGCCTGCCTGGGCCTGTGGCAGTAGAACGCCAATCTTGCCCTCCCTCTTCATGTGGCCTTCTTCCTTGTGTTTCTGTCCCCTTGTCTGTCTTCTTCTTGCATAATACTCTGATAATTCCCTTTATAATATTTATCACAAATTGTGTACATGTGGTTATTTTTTAAGGGGTGTGGGGAGCAGTGTCTTGCTTTTTGCTGATCTGCTTTGGCTATGTCTCCACCCAAATCTCACCTTTAATTGTAGCTCCCATAATTCCCACGAATTGTGGGAGGGACCCGGTGGGAGAAATTGAATCATGGGGGCAGTTTCCTCCATACTGTTTTTGTGGAAGAGAATGAGTCTCATGAGATCTGATGGTTTTATAAAAGGGGAAACTCCTTTTGCTTGGCTCTTATTCTCTCTTTGCCTGTCGCCATGTAAGACGTGCCTTTTGCCTTTCACCATGATTATGAGGCCTCCCCAGCCACATGGAACTGTGAGTCCATTAAACCTCTTTTTCTTTATAAATTACCCAGTTTTAGTGGGGTGCGGTGGCTCACGCCTGTAATCCCAGCACTTTGGGAGCCCAAGACAGGAGGATCCCTTGAGGCCAGGAGTTCAAGACCAGCCTGGCCAACATGGTGAAACCCCATCTCTACTAAACATACAAAAATTAGCCAGGCCATGGGGTACACACCTGTCATCCCAGCTACTTGGGACGCTGAGGCAGGAGAATCACTTGAACCTGGGAGGCAGAGGTTGCAGTGAGCCGAGATCACCGCCACTGCACTCTAGCCTGGGCTATAGAGCGAGACCCTGTCTCAAAAATAAATAACTAAATAAATAGATACATAACCTAGTCTCAGGTATGTCTTTATCAGCAGTGTGGAAACAGACTAATATTCCCAGGCCGATCCTGAATTCCTGGCATCAAGGGATCCTCTCACCTCATTCTCCCAGGTAGCTGAGATTACAGACAACTTATGATTATTTACTTGTTTTCTTGCTTACCATCTATCTCACACTAGACTGTAGACTTGGCAAACATAGAAAACATTGGTCTTGCTCACCATTTTCTTCTCAGTGGTCTAGCACAGCCCCTGGCAACATGATAGGCACTCAGTCAAATATTTCTTGACTCACTGAATGAATGGATGAATGAAAAATGAACTCTGCTTTATTTCCTGACTTGGACTGAAGTTTAAAAAAGTTTTAAAACTTTCTAATATTGGCAAAATGTTATTTAAGGTAACTAGCTTTCACAGAGACTTTCATGAAGTGGATAAAATAGACATAATTGCTGCGGATGACATTACAGAATATTATACCCAAATAATTGTTAAATGTTATAATAACATCTTAAAAAAAAAAAAAGACAGGATCTCTCTCTTTTGTTACCCAGGCTGGAGTGTAGTGGTACAATTATAGCTTACTGCAGCCCTGAACTTCTGGGCTCAAACTATCTTTCTGCCTCAGTCTCCCAAGTAGCTAGGACTGCAGGCACATGCCACCACATCCAGCTAGTTTTTAAAAAACCTTTTGCCGGGCGCGATGGCTCAAGCCTGTAATCCCAGCACTTTGGGAGGCCGAGACGGGCGGATCACGAGGTCAGGAGATCGAGACCATCCTGGCTAACACGGTGGAACCGCGTCTCTACCAAAAAAATACAAAAAACTAGCCGGGCGAGGTGGCGGGCGCCTGTAGTCCCAGCTACTCGGGAGGCTGAGGCGGGAAAATGGCGTAAACCCGGGAGGCGGAGCTTGCAGTGAGCTGAGATCGCGCCCCTGCACCTGCACTCCAGCCAGGGCGACAGAGCGAGACTCCGTCTCAAAAAAAAAAAAAAAAAAACAACCTTTTATAGGCCGGGTGCGGTGGCTCACGCCTGTAGTCCCAGCACTTTGAGAGGCCAAGGTGGGCAGATAATGAGGTTAGGAGTTCAACACCATCCTGGCCAACATGGTGAAACCCCGTCTCTAGTAAGAATACAAAAATTAGCCCGGCGTGGTGGCGCGCACCTGTAATCC
The DNA here is from genome assembly GCF_000951035.1 of Colobus angolensis palliatus. Lineage (NCBI taxonomy): Eukaryota > Metazoa > Chordata > Mammalia > Primates > Cercopithecidae > Colobus > Colobus angolensis. The sequence goes on along the minus strand of NW_012111919.1, from coordinate 1,186,768 downwards.
CAGCTACTCGGGAGACTGAGGCAGGAGAATTGCTTGAACTTGGGAGGCGGAGGTTGCACTGCATTCCATCCTGGCGACAGAGCGAGACTCCGTCTCAAAAAAAAAACCAAAAACCAAAACAAAAAAAACCTTCTATACCCCAGGCTGGTCTCAAACTCCTGGGCTCAAGTGATTCCCCCACCCCACCTCAGCCTCCCAAGGCACTGGGATTACAAGCATGAGCCACGATGCCTGGTCCGTAATAGCAGTCTTGAGGGAAATGTTTAGAAGGTCTACACTGATTGGCATTTTTATAGACTTAAGTGAAAGCATTATTAGCATGACCAGGTTTATATGCTGAGAGTTTTGGGAGGAATAGCTATTTCCTTGGATAACTAAGCCAGGATCAGAAGAAATCTGGAGAGGGCAGAAATGAGTTGACTCTAGCAAAATGAAATGTTAAAACTTTAGATGCAGTGTCGCACCTGTGTTCCAGTAGTCAACCTCATATTAGCATAGAGAAAAATGACTTTGCAGTCCATGTGAGAAAGGCCTGAGGGGGTTCAGGTGACTGCAGTGTGATTTAGTTGTCCCGGGAATTAATAATATCTTGAGCAGCATAAGTTATCAAGGAAGAGGCGCTTATAGTCATGTTCTGCTTCCTACTCATATGCCACTTGAAATGCTCCTTTTGCCCTAGACCACATGTTTGTGTTGATTTAACAACAAATTGGATTGTTTGAAGCAGGGGTTGTCAAACTGAAGCCCCCAGGCTGCCTGTTTTTGTGAATAAAGTTTTATTAGAACACTGCCAGGCTCATTTGCTTACATATTTTCTGTGACTGCTTTACTGTTTCAAGTGTTGTGAATTTGTTGCAAAGACCATATGGCCTGCAAAGCCTCAAATATTTACTGTCTAGACCCTTACAGAAAAAGCTCTCCAACCCCTGGTGTACTAAACTAGACCTAGGTGATGAAGGAGACTGAAACCATGGCAAAAAGCAGTGGCAAAAGGAGTATAGGAACAGATGATGAAAAGATTTAGATGTGACAGGGAGAGCTGTCTTCAAATATTTGAAAGACTGTAGTTTAGAAGAAAAGTTAGGTCTGGTGTAGTGGTTCTTGCCTGTAATCTTAGAACTTTGGGAGGCTGAGGTGGGCGCATCACCTGAGCTCAGGAGTTTGAGACCAGCCTGACCAACATGGTGAAACCGTGACTCTACTCAAAATACAAAAATTAGCTAGGTGTGGTGGTGGGTGCCTGTAATCCCAGCTACCCAAGAGGCTGAGGCAGGAGAGTCGTTTGAACCCGGGAGGCAGAGGTTGCAGTGAGCTGAGATCACACCACTGCACTCCAGCCTGGGTGACAGAGTGAGACTCTGTCTCAAAAAAAGAAAAATTACACTGCTTAACTTTGTAGAGCAAAATGAAAACACAGGATAGATGATATAGGGCAGGGGAGGATTTTGTTAGTATATGGAAAAGTTGTTGTAACTTTGAATTGGGTTGCTTCTCGAAGTAATAAGTTGGTGAGTTTTTTTTGTAGTTTGTTTTGGTGTTTTTGGTGATCTGAGGCCAGATGACTGTTTTACCTCTTCTCCTAGATGAGGGTCAGGTATACAATGGTGTATAAGGTTAGGCATCTCTGAGTTCTGAGGTTTTCCATGAAACGAGTCTGTCAAACCCAGCCTGTAGTCCTCAAGCAGTTTTGAGGGCTCTAGCTTACCCTAGCCCGATAGATTGTAGAGCCAAGCAAGTCATGCCGGGTCTTAACTGGATTATCTACCTGGTTCAGGTTTCCTGGTGTTGGCCAAAACGTCACTCTCATGGAAAATAATACCTTTAACAAACATTAACAAACCCAAATCTAGTCTAGCACCTTTAAAAGTTTGCATTTTATTTTTTTCATGAATGTGGAAGGTTTAAGTCGTTCTTCTTCCTGTGGGTTCATAAAACAGTTTAGAGTTTCTTTGTTTATCGTGAGTGGTATGTGACCTTGAAAAATACTCAGGTGTGTAAGGTGAGAGCAGAGTTTTGCTGCCTTCTGTAATCTATTAATCTTTCTTCCTGTTTGAACTCATCAGCTGTTAATGAATGTCAAATAATTGAAATCCAATTAGGTAAACTGACCTTCTTGTATCATACTTCTCCTGGTCTCCTGAAGTCGAAATTTCATGTTAAAGCTTCAGAATTTTAAAAGAGGAGCTTTTCAAGTTAAAATACCATTCCTTAAAGAATTCTTTTAGATAAAAGTTAAATTATGGAAAGCTGCTGAATGAAAATGAGCAAACAGTTGAATTAAGAATATTGAACAGTTACTTTGTGCACTATATTAGGTATTCATGTGATATCTTAAACAGTTTTCTTCTGATCTGAACTTACAACTTCTGTGCTTTCTGATGGATGGTGGACTTGAAAGGGGTGATTTTTCATTTTATTTGCCCTGCTGGCTGTATTTCGTGGTTCTGGGTGCAGACTTTTGTGAAGTAGAGGAATGTAGGGCCCTTCTACCTTGTCATTGGCAGCCTGTAGGGGTTCATACTGGCTTCTGGTCCTCAGGTCTGAAGATTTAAATTCAGGCAGTCCTGTCAGTTCAGAACTCTTTCATTCTGCACAGGCTCTGATGGAGTGATATCTATTATGGAAAAGCTTTGTAAACTGCAGACCATCCTGGCTGGGCACAGTGGGTCACACCTGTAATCCCAGCACTATGGGAGGTCAAGACGGGTGGATCATGAGGTCAGGAGTTCGAGACCAGCCTGGCCAACATGGTGAAACCCTGTCTCTACTGAAAATACAAAAAATTAGCCAGGCGTGGTGGCGGGCACCTGTAATCCCATCTACTTGGGAGGCTGAGGCAGGAGAATTGCTTGAACCCAGGAGGCGGAGGTTGCAGTGAGCCGAGATCACACCATTGCACTTTAGCCCAGGTGACAGTGTGAGACTGCATCTCAAAAAAACAAACAACAACAACAACAAAACTGTAGACCATCCTACAAGTGAAAGTTGTACGTTTAGTACGTGTTTAATAAGAACACTAATAAAATTGCCCCTCGCTTACCCATGGGAGATACAGTCCAAGACCCCCAGTGGATGCCCCAAACCAAGGACAGTACCAAACCCTGTACAGTAGGTTCTCTGTATCCACAGGTTCCACATCCATAGATTCAACCAACTGTGGATTGAAAATGTTAAAAAGTAAATAAATAGATAACAGTACAGCAAAAGATACAAATAAAAAGACAATGCAATATAACAATTATTTACATAGTATTTATATTGTATTAGATATTATAAGTAACCTGAGATGATTTAAAGTATATGACCCAGCGTGGTGGCTCACACCTGTAATCCCAGCACTTTGGGAGGCTGAGGCAGGTGGATCACGAGGTCAGGAGATTGAGACCATCCTGGCTAACATGGTGAAACTCCGTCACTACTAAAAATACAAAAAATTAGCCAGGTGTGGTGGTGGGCACCTGTAGTCCCAGCTACTCGGGAGGCTGAGGCAGGAGAATGGCATGAACTTGGGAGGCAGAGCTTGCAGTGAGCCGAGATTGTGCCATTGCACTTCAGTCTGGGCAACAGAGCGAGACTCTGTCTCAAAAAGTATATGGGAGGATGTGTGTAGGTTATAGGCAAATACTGTGCCATTTTATATAAGGGAGTTGAACATCTACAGAGAGTCCTGGGGCCAATTCCCCGCAGATACCAAGGGGTGACTGTTAGACTGTTTTTTCCTATACATACACACCTGTGATAAAGTTTAGGCACAGTGAGTGATTGACAACAACTAAAAATAGAACAGCTATAACAATGTACTGTAATAAAAGTTATGTGAATTTGGTCTCTCTCTCTCTCAAAACGTCTGTATGTACTGTACTCACCTATTTTCCGACCTTGGTTGGCTATGGTTAAAATGAAACCTTGGGTAAGTAGGCGACTGCTGTGCTAACGTATGGGCTTCTGCTGAGAGGCTGGATGCAGCTTTAGAGTTTCTACCTCTGGCCATTAGAAGCAAACCACATTGCCCATCATCATTTCTTTTTTTTTGTTTTTGAGATGGAGTCTTGCTTTGTAGCCCAGGCTGGAGTTCAGTGGCACAATCTCGGCTCCCTGCAGCCTCTGCCTCCCGGGTTCAAGTGAGTCTCCTGTCTCAGCCTCCCAAGTAGCTAGGATTACAGGTGTGTGCAACCACACCTGACTAATTTGTTTTTGTGTTTTTAGTAGAGATGGAGTTTCACCGTGTCAGCCAGGCTGGTCTCGAACTCATGACCTCAAATGATCCTCAGCCTCCCAAAGTTCTGGAATTATAGGCATTAGCCACACGCCTGGCCAGCCCATCGTCATTTATTACTACTGTCTCAGATCTTTTGTCCAATTTATTTCATTTTAGTCAGGATGGGTTGGAGAAATGGAAGAACCTCGGACATGGAGTCTTTTGAATAAACATTTGGCTTACTGGTTGACTCTTTGCTAACGGTATTTTAAACATTTTCTATTTATTTACTTCTTTGTTCCATCACACTTCTAAGTCTTGAAACACTGATGTATTTCTTGCATATTCACAAAACTTATTCAGAAAGAAATTTTTGTCTTCAATTATGAGTTTTAAAAATCAGATACTCAAATGATTACTACTTATTTTGTATACATACTGAGCATACATAGAAAATATAAGCAAAGCTGACTGGGCCCGGGGGCTTACGCCTGTAATCCCAGCGCTTTGGGAGGCTGAGACAGGTGGATCACCTGAGATCAGGAGTTCAAGACCAGCCTGGCCGACATGGTGAAACCCCATCTCTACTAAAAATACAAAAATTAGCCAGGTGTGGTGGTGTGCGCCTGTAATCCCAGTTACTCAGGAGGCTGAGGCAGGAGAATTGGTTGAACTCGGGAGGCGGAGGTTGCAGTGAGCTGAGATTGCGCCACTGCACTCCAGCCTGGGTGACAGAGCCACTCCATCTCAAAAAAAAAAGAAAAAAAGAAAAAGAAAAACTTTTTCAAGTGTGTGACTAGTATAATATGTAAATTTCAGATGGATGAATTAGGTAATAATCGCCCAGGTAATACTGTGAACCCTCAAGGAGGGTTTGAACTAGGCTAATATTACCTAGTTCAAGACTTGTCTGTTGCCAGTTTTGTATCCGTTCTTCCCCATACCTAGCAGTGTGTGTGTGGAGTGAATAAGTTATCAACATGACCCTTAAA
>NW_012111919.1:1165481-1181433 GCF_000951035.1 Colobus angolensis palliatus | reverse complement strand
CGCCCTGCTAGTGTTTTTTTTGTATTTTTTGGTAGAGACGGGGTTTCACCGTGTTAGCCGGAATGGTCTCGATCTCCTGACCTCATGATCCGCCTGTCTCGGCCTCCCAAAGTGCTGGGATTACAGGCTTGAGCCACCGCGCCCGGCCTACATTCTTATTAAATAGCTCAGTAACTGGGGAATAAGCTCCCTTACCATACAACCCTAACCTATTTTGTCTTCCTTTGCATATTTATGCAATTCAGTATCCTGCTATATGGGGATCTGTCATTCCTTTGGAACTTAAAACATATGTAATTATAATAGCTAATACTTACATAGTACTTACTGTAGGTCAGGTACTGTTTTCACTTATCTAATCCTTATGACAATTCCTTGAGGTAAGGACTATCGTCTTCATTTTACAGGTGAAGAAACAAAGGCAGAGATATTAAGTAACTTGCCCAAGCTCTAACAGCTAGTAAATGTATCATAATGGTATCAAGAGGAAACACAGATTCCTCTAAGTTGAGAGGGATGAAGGAGGTTGAGAAGGTGTGTGGTTAGTGTTTGAATGCATGCAGTGTGCATTTTACTGATCCTGCAATAAGTGAGGACATGTAAGCAATATAAATTTCTCTACTGAAACACTGTAATGTAAAAGCTGATTGAGAGTGAAGGATGAGTCAGTGATTATCCTGGCGATTTGGACTGTGGATAAGTATGTGCCAATGAAACAACCGCTGTGATTAACTCTGTCATTTGGGGTTGATCTTTAGACTTCCCCTTTCCTTCTCCCATAAAAATAATATCTGACTGTGCTTGATAGTCTTTGCCTCATTTATGTTGCTATTCTAGTTTTGCTACTCAGATTAGGACATCATAAAAAGAGATGTATTCTCCAGGTTATTTTTGTATTATTATTATTATTATTTTGAGACTCAAGTCTTGCTTTGTTGCTCAGGCTGCAGTGCAGTGGCACAGCCTTGGCTCACTGCAACCTCTGCCTCCGCCTCCTGAGTAGCTGGGATTACAGGCGTGTGCCACCATAGCCCAACAAATTTTTGTATTTTTAGTAGAGATGGGGTTTCACCACACTGGCCAGGCTGGTCTTAAACTCCTGACCTCAGTGATCCGCCCTCTTTGGCCTTTCCAAAGTGCTAGGATTATAGGTGTGAGCCAACATGCCTGGCTTGTATTATTTTTGTACTATTACTTTCTTTCCTTTTGAGTAGCTGGGTCATATGCATGCGCCACTGCACCTGGCTTTACTATTGTTTTCATTTGAGAAATGTTATTCTGTTTACTAGTAGACAAAGATTTACTCTGAATATTTTCTTTAATTTCTTAACAGTACAGTGCTGTGGATACCAATCCACTTTCTCTGTATGTCATGCATCCATTTTGGAACACTATAGTAAAGGTAAGATAATTAATATGCATGTACTTTCTTGTATTAGTACGTTTTAAAGATTTTAACCTATTTTATGGAGTATTATAAATGCAACTCTCAGTTTCGTAAGATATCTAGGGAAACTACCCTTCCCATCCTCCCTTTCCTTAGTCACATACCTTTTGATTTATCTTACTGTTGAAGTTTATACCCTGGGATTTGTCATTTTTGTAAAATCCCATTTAAAATTTTCTAAAATAGACTTAATGTTATAGAAGTTTGCTAATTACAGAGGTAGTTAAAATATAGAGGATAGAAGAAATAATGCTAATGGAGATTATGGTTTACATGTCTATAACTTCTCCATATGATCTTTCAAACTTATGACTTCAATTTGCATGTTGTATATATTGGATAGAGATTCTTCTACTTTAATTATTTTATAATTATTTTGCAAAAATAGGTATTTCCTACTTGGCTGGCACCCAATCTGATAACTTTTTCTGGCTTTCTGCTGGTTGTATTCAATTTTCTACTAATGGCATACTTTGATCCTGACTTCTATGCCTCAGGTAAGAATACTACTTTATTATAAAATTTAAAATGTCTGAGTAGAGAAAAATGAAATGTGGTTGCTTATTTTCTGGTTCTGTTAAAATGTTCATATTTCCAAAAAATTTTGGATATTATAATGGCAGCATCTTGCCTGTTGAATTAGATATGTTGCCTAAAAAGCAGTGAGGTTTTGGCAGATAAAGAATAATTGGGTTTGCATGAAGATGGAAAATTAAAACTCAAAACTTTGCCTAAACACGAATACAAACAGGGCTCAGTTTACCTGTCAGCTCTAGGAATATCCTTTCTCCTTTTCTAGTCAGGAAAGAAAAATCCCCTTTCTTCTGAAGGAAATGTGATTGTCTTTCCTCCTTCCTTGCATCCCCACTTGACTTGAATGACTCCTAGTTTCCTCTGAAAATGGTTCTTAGACCTTAAGTATTTATTGCTAAGTCTGGACCCTTATTGGGGAAGAGTGGAAGGAGGCCCTTTTGGAGCCAGTGGTCAGCCTCCTCCCGCCCTCTGCTCCAACATCTTCTCACTCACCTGTTTTATCTTCACTCTGTTTCACACCAAGCTTCTGCCCCAGGCCAAAGAATTGGGATGAAGAGGGAATAGTTGGAGACAAGTTTTGTTTTTATTGTTCAGTCAGTTGATTGCATTGAGAGGAACAGAAAGATGGAGAGAGATGGGCATTTTTTGCTTTCTAAGAGAATTTATTTTCCAACAGTAATACTTAGAAATGGTGTAGTCAGGAGTGTTAGTGTTATAATTCATCTGTGTATGAGTTCAGCAGACTTTTCTGGACTGACCTGGAGAAACTGAGTACCACTGACAACATTGTTTTAGTAGAAAAATTTGGAGTTTCAAACACTTAAGACGCTTTTTACTTTTTTTTTTTTTTTTGAAACGGAGTCTCGCTCTGTTGCCCAGGCTGGAGTGCAGTGATGCTATCTTGGCTCACTGAAACCTCCGCCTCCCGGGTTCAAGTGATTCTCCTGCCTCAGCCTCCCGAGTAACTGGGACTATAGGCGTACACTACCATGCCCAGCTAATTTTTATATTTTTAGTAGAGCAGGGTATCACTGTGTTGGCCAGGCTGGTCTTGAACTCCTGACCTCAAATGATCCACCCGCCTTGGCCTCCCAAAGTGCTGGGATTACAGGTGTGAGTCACTGTGCCTCACCAAGACTTTTGATATTATAGAAATTCTGAATATTGAAAGTATACATATGCGGAACTTTACTGAAACTTTTAGTCATAGCTTCTGTACATGTAATAAAATGGTAATTGAAGTTGGAAATGCCGACTCTGAAGCATGAGAAGATCATAAAATGCACATGAATAAAGAGTAAGATTAAATTTTGTTAAGCATTGTTTGGATATTGTGGGTTTTTAAAAATTTTTTTATTTTTTTATTTTTTTTATATTTTAATCCTGAGGACACCCTAAAGAATGTATCTTTGTAACTAGAAATATTATTTTCTTTGATAACTCTAAATAAGATTGTTTACTTAGTTATTAAGAGAAGCAAACATACGTAAATGTTATATATATCTCCCCAAATCATGTAAGTTGAAGGACCAGATAAACCATCTATTCCCAATATATTTGGAAAATACAAGATGGGAGAGATTAAATGATACATTCAAGGTTACACTGCTGGTTGATTACAAAGCCAGGACTAGAACCCAGACTTTCTGATTCTCAGTTGTTTTGTCTTAGGGGAAAAAGTGAGCTCCAGATATTTCAGAATGATTCTGATGCCCAAATCATTCAGTTGAGGTGATCTGTCTATATCCAAATCAAAAGGTCTTTTGTTTAGCTAATTAATAGTATAGGAAAGGATAAGGTGAATGCTTATTACAAGTTTGTAATACAATCATAAACAACAAGAATTAGATTAAATGCAGTTAGTTTTTAAATTCCAAAAATACATTATTTTTCATTGTGGGCACATGAAAAGTATTTGTTTTCAAGTAAAGGTGAACACTCAGTCTTGAGTTTTGATAAAAGCGCAAAATAAATGCTTTACTGTTTATGAGGGGCTGGGAATTGCTTTTTTGGTTTTATCAGTTTCCTGATATTGTGTACCTAATTTTGGATTCAAAATATATTGTAAAGTACTTTAACTTCTAATGAACAAATAGCAACACTTCTCACTGTCAGTATATGCTATGGTAAGAACTACTATACTTAAACTGTATTAAAATCTTAGTTGGTTTCCTTTTCAGCACCAGGTCACAAGCATGTGCCTGACTGGGTTTGGATTGTAGTGGGCATCCTCAACTTCGTAGCCTACACTCTAGGTAAGGAATTGGTCAATACTTACTATAGTCAGTGACTGGTGAATCAGCAAGGATAGCCACCTACTAAAATAACATTTTCTCCTGTGCTTCATTCATTTTAACTAGAGTTTATTAGTATCCTGTTCAAATTGATAAATATGTTTTTGAGTCTCTCTACAAAAAATATTGTCATTCATTGTGAGGGTTTCGCAGCATAAGATGAGTTGGTAAAACACTACTTGTGGGCCAAATTTGATGTGTAGCCTATTTTTGTTAGTAAAGTTTTACTGGCACACATCTATGCTCATTCCTTAATATATTGTCTATGGCTGCTTTCCTGCAATAAAGACACAGCTGAATAGTTGCAACAAAGACTTGTGGCCTGCAAAGCCTAAAATATTTATCATGCGGCCTTTAAAAAGTATTTACCAACCTCTGGAATAAGACATAATTTTTGCTTAAGTTTGGGAAGTAATACTGCCATATGTAATAATTAAAAAATAGATACTATGATAGAACACAGTGGGAGAACACATAAGGAAGTGATCAGTTCTTTTTTGGTACAGAGAGTGGTCAGGGAGTGGGCAGGGAAGCCTACTGTGCTAGACTATACTATCTGTTCTGCCAAGAATGCTTTTCATTAGGATTATCCGCATGGTTTGTCCTGCATTCTTCTCTCCTCCTTCCCTGCTTTATTTTTCTCCATAGCACTTAAAACCATGTAACATGTTATCTATTTACTTTCCTGCTTGCTTGTTATCTCTCTTTTCTAACTAAAATGTTAAGTTTTGTGAAAGTGAATACTGCATTGTTCACTACTCTATCCCCAGTATCGTAGACACTCAGTACATAGTTTTTAAATACATGTAAAATAGCAGACCCTGACTTCAAGTTGCTTAGATCTCTTCAGATAAAAGTGACTTGTTCTCATAAAACCACCATAACCTGCTACATGATTAAATACTGATATGGTAGATGTCATGCTGACCAGAGCTGCAAGAGTTTGGAAAAGGAAGAAATCAGTGACGTCTAGAAGAATTAGGGGAAAATTTAGTTAAAAGCTACATATTTAGGCAGAGGCTTTTGCGCATTTGTTATTACAGATGAGCAGGTCTTTAAGTGCTGCTGAAGGATTTGGTTGCCAAGGACTGCTGAGAGGAATAGGGAAAAGTTGAGAGTGACCCTTGAACTCTGACTTTTGACAACACTCCATAAGATCCTTTTGATGTACCATCTACGTGTTCTAGGCCCACAGCTTTTGGCAAAAATCCCGACCTGACATGAACTATTTGTTGCAAACCAGTCTTGAATGAACATGAAGCGGTTTATAATCTTTATTCTACCTAGTGTGACTATTCATGACATTTTGCTATAGAAATACTTAGATGTTTGATCACAGGATGCTGCTCTGTGTCCTACTGGGGAGTCTGATAATATATGATATATGCCCTGAATTACCTTTTTAAGAAAAAAAAATTCTAAAGCATATCTGGACCTCAGACTTGTGGAGATGGAATGGGTATAGTGAGAAAATGTATAAAACCTAATTAATACGTAGTTTATGAATTGAGTATTGTAATAACTGCATAGGAGTTACATTGAAAATGGGAAATTGTTAAGCCAGTAAATAATGAGAAAAGACTTTCTGGGAATATTTTAGCTACTTCAGGGCAAAAACTTTCCCAACCCTGTATAACAGAAATCTGTAGTATTTGGATAGGGAGTTTGGGATTCATCTTTTCATAAGGTCTTCAACAATGTATTATGCCCCAGACTGATCTAGGCACTGGGGAATATACTTTGGTGAGCAAGATTAACAGTAATTATAAGAGTTTTTAATTCCTTATTCTGAATTTTTACAGTTAGACTAATTCTAAAACACTTAGTTAACCAAACTGTTTCTTTTGGGGGAAAAAGTGTATAATTCAGTGAGACAGGCTGTCTCTAACAGGCTCCTCTGTTTCTGCCTGTAAAATGAAGGTGTTCCACTGTGCTTTATCCTAAACTCTGGCTTTCTCCTCATTCCCTTGGTAATGGTGAGTCTCACTCTACAGTCTTAGTTAAGATTCCCATGTTTATATCATGTTTATGTCTAGCCCTCATCTGTGTTCTGAGTTCCTAATAAGTACCCTTGGATTGAGTTCCTTGACATTACCATATGGATATCTCACTAACACTTCAATTTCAGTATCTGAAATTGTACTCTGCATCTTGTCTGTCAGTCTTGCTGCTTCTTCTGACTTCCTTTTTCCTATGAACACTACCACTATCTTCGTTACCCAGAAGAGAAACTGGAGATTCTCTTCTTGTCCTTAGGCCTTATGCCTCATCTTTGCTGCATTTTATCATTTTTATTTCCTCAATGTCTCACCTACCACCAGCTTCTTATTCCTACTGCATTTCATCTCAGTTGAGGCCTACTAATTAGTGTCCTTCTCTGCCGCCTGTCATTCACACCATCAGGTGCCTCTTCCTGAAGCATTGCTTTCATTCTTGTCATTTCTCTATTCAGATACCTTTAGTAACTCCCCATATTCCCTACAACTTTTAACTGGCTCAAACCTCCTTTTTAACCTTTTTATATACTTCACTCCTCACATGCTAGTCTCTAGTCAAACTAAAGTACTTGGCATTTTCTGAACATGCATTGTGCTTTTCCACCCTGGTGTGTTTTGCTGATAGCATTCCCTCCTTTTGAAATGACATACTTCTTTATGTCTTATCAGCTGAAATCCAACTCATTCTTTATGTCCTCTACTCAGATTTCACCTACTTGAAAAGCCATTCTAGATTATCTTAGCCTAAAAGAGAACCTTTCCCTTATCTGTACTCTTCTATGGTTTGTGATATACCGTAGCTTTATTATCATGTTTTGTTCCTTTCTCTTTTTTTTTTTTTGAGACAGAGTTTCGCTCTTGTTGCCCAGGCTGGAGTGCAATGGTGTGATCTCAGCTCACTGCAACCTCTGCCTCCTGGGTTCAAGCGATTCTCCTGCCTCAGCCTCCCAAGTAGCTGGGATTACAGGTGCGCACCATCCCCGGCTAAGTTTTTGTGTTTTTAGTAGAGACAGGGTTTGGCCATGTTGGCCAGACTGGTCTTGGACTCCTAACCTCAGGTTATCCTCCTGCCTTGGCCTCCCAAAGTGCTGGGATCATAGGCGTGAGCCACCACACCCAGCCTGTTCCTTTCTCAATTGTAGATACTCTGAGGGCACAAACAGTTTATTCTAAGATTCTTCCAATCCTTATAGCACCAAGAATAGTGCATTAGTTTCAGTAAATTCAATTCTTATATTTGCTGAATATCCACTATGTGCATTTTCTGAAAGCACTTAAGATTATGGGGGCAGTAGATCTATAAAGAAGTGATTATAATTTCAAATGGGATAAAGTAGATGTTGTAACTGAAGTACTTTTGGATCCTAGAGCAAGGAGGGGTGAGATAAGGTGTGAGGAATTACTATGGCATGTTCGCTGGAAGCTTGAGAATTTGTAGCTAGTGAAACAACCCAGTAGTTGCATAGATTTGGAGGTGTTCAGAGTCCAAGTAAAATGCTGCTTTCTCAGATCTAAAATTGACACCATTTGGTGTAATATGACATTTTGATTTTTAGATTAAACTTTGAAAAATTATATATTTTATTCCTGAAATCTTTGTTTTTCGTTTAAAATTTTTTTTTTAGAGACAGAGTCTTGCTCTGTTGCCCAGACTGGAATGCAGTGGCATGATCATAGCTCACTGCAGCCTCAGACTCCTGGGCTCAAACAATCCTCCCACCTTAGCCTCCTGAGTAGCAGGAACTACAGGTCCGCACCACCATGCGTGGCTAATTTTTAAATTTTTTGTAAAGACAGAGTCTGGCTATGTTGCCCAGGCTGGTCTCAAACTTACAGGCTCAAGTGATCCTCCTGCCTTGGCCTGCCAAAGTGTGGGAATTATAGGTATGAGCCACTGTGCCTGGCCCTGAACTCTTTGAAGTGTAGAATTAAATAATTAGATTTTTATAGTACCGGCTGATAGCCATACTTAACATTTCTGTGATACGCTGATTTGTTTTGTTTTGTTTTGTTTTGTTTTTTCCAGTTGATTAAAGAAGACTGTCTCCATCCTGGTGCATATGTTGAACTTTTCCTGTGGTTTGTTTTTGTTGCAGATGGTGTGGACGGAAAGCAAGCTCGCAGAACCAATTCTAGCACTCCCTTAGGGGAGCTTTTTGATCATGGCCTGGATAGTTGGTCATGTGTTTACTTTGTTGTAACTGTTTATTCCATCTTTGGAAGAGGATCGACTGGTGTCAGTGTGTTTGTTCTTTATCTCCTGCTATGGGTAGTTTTGTTTTCTTTCATCCTGTCCCACTGGGAAAAGTATAACACAGGGATTCTTTTCCTGCCATGGGGATATGACATTAGCCAGGTGGTAAGTATGTGTTCTACCTTAAATTTTCAACATTGCCATGATACTTTTGGAAAGCTTTTGTCATTGCTTCTTTATTGCTCTTAGGCTTTTTTGATTAGAATTGATATGTACTTTAAAATTTTTTATTTTTATTTATGGAAAATTTCAAAAAAGTAGAATAGTATAGTGAATAGTAAAGTAGAGAGAATAGCTAAGAAAAAGTAGAATAGACCCTAATATATCTACTGGTTAGCTTCAGCAGTTAGCACACGTGGTTATTCTAGTTTCATGTATAACCTCCCTGAGCCCTTTCTCAATTATTTTATTTGTTTTTGTTTTGTTTTGTGTTGTTTTTGTCCTTGAGATGGAGTCTCACTCTGTCACCCAGGCTGGAGTGCAGTGGCGTAATCTCAGCCCATTGCAGCCTCTGCCTCCCGGGTTCACACGATTCTCCTGCCTCAGCCTCCCGAGTAGCTGAGATTTCAGGTGCCCACTACCATGCCCGGCTAATTTTTATATTTTTAGTAGACACAGGGTTTCACTATGTTGGCCAGGCTGGTCTCAAACTCCTGACCTCAAATGATCCTCCTGCCTTCACCTCCCAAAGTGTTGGATTACAGGCATGAGCCACCATGCTCAGCCCTTCTCAATTATTTTAAAGGAAATTTCTGATATTATATGATAAATACTTCACTATCTCTAAATAAGAGCTTCCTTTAAAAAAAATCACAATGCCAGTATTACACCAAAAATTTAACAATTTCATAATGTTATTAAATGTTCATTTGAACTCTTGATTTTGTAAAGAAAGATATGCACATAGAATTGAATGGTTGGCTTTTTGTGTTCATTGCCACCTTTTCAGTGTGTAGAGAGATTTCTTTTTTCTTACTTTAATGGCCTTGCTATTAACTCTCCCTGCCTTTGAATCCCAGCTTTTTGTGTTGCCATTTTGCCCATTTGCACCTACGTCTCCAGTAAAGAAATCAGAAGTTGGAGTGTTTGTTGAAGGAAGTGGTTGGGTGGGTAAATTTGGATCATCTTACAACTTAACCAATTTATGAGTTGCTGTTAAAGTGCTCCAAATGATGGCCAGTTGCTTGCATTGTCTAGAAGTTAGTTATTTTATAGCATTGTTGGCTAAAAGATTTTTTTTGTTTGTTTGTTTTTGTTTTTGTTTTTGTTTTTTGTGACGGAATTTCGCTATAGTTGCCCAGGCTGGAATGGCGGGATCTTGGCTCACTGCAACCTCTGCAGGGTTCAGGGGTTCTCCCGCCTCAGCCTCCCAAGTAGCTGGGATTACCGGCATGCACTACCATACCTGACTAATTTTGTATTTTTAGTAGAGATGGGAGTTCTCCATGTTGGTCAGGCTGGTCTAGAACTCCTGACCTCAGGTGATCAGCCCGCCTTGGCCTCCCAGAGTGCTGGGATTACAGACATGAGCCCCCATGCCCGGCCAAAAGATTGTATTTCTAAAGGTAAGAAGACTTGCCACAAAAGGTAAGAAGACTTGCCACATACCAAATATAAGCATACTTCTTGCTTTTACTAAAACTGTTTGACTTGACTTAATGTTGCATAAAGCATGGTGACTCCTGATCTTTCTAGCGTTAATGCTTCTGTATGCTTTTGTCTGCATTTTCCTTCCAGACTATTTCTTTTGTCTACATAGTGACTGCAGTTGTGGGAGTTGAGGCCTGGTATGAACCTTTCCTGTTTAATTTCTTATATAGAGACCTATTCACTTCAATGATTATTGGTAAGAAGCTCCATGTTGAAGCCTGTTTTAACTATCACTTTGTTATCAAAAGAGCCGGTATTTGACTATAACAAGCAACAACATCCTTTGCCTCACAAAACCTCCAGGAGGCAGAACAACCCTACAACCTTGTAGGATTTCAGCCTAACCATTAAGAAAAATAAGATTTCTTTGTTTTTGGGGTTTTTTTTTTGTTCAGCATCAGTTATTTCTAATCAGAGGGAAATATCAAAATAGATCACACAAGCCTGATAAAGTGACTATTCAGATTAACCTAGGCTGTATTGGAGGGTTCACATTTGGTATAGGTTTTATATTTATCTCAAAGTTGAAAATTACTAGTTTGTATGAAATACAGGACAGATGAAATGTAGAGATTATTTTATAATGTATCCACTCAAAAAATTAAGCTTCTATTCCTCTCAGATATCCTCCTTCTTAACCCACTGATTGCTAAAGATTTTTTGTAGTGGTAATCTTTCTGTTTTGATTTTAGCTAAAGGGGATATCTATAGAATAATTGACTGAGTGGAGGAGGGTATTAGTGGTATGGAAAGAGGTAAAGAGAAATCTAGATTGTTATTTTGGGGCCCCAGGAGTGGCACTGAGAACCTTTGTAGAAGTAAAAAGGTATATGTGTGGGCTATGTCCTGTGTTCTGCTCTCTTATCTAAAAAATAGGCCAGGCACAGTGGCTCATGCCTATAATCCCAGCACTTTGGGAGGCTGAAGTGGGAGAATCTCTTGAGCCCAGGGGTTTGAGACCAGTTTGGGCAACATAGTGAAACCCTGTCTGTAGAAAAAACTGAAGTTAATCAGGTGTGGTGATGTGCACCTACCTGTAATGCTAGCTACTTGAGAGGCTGAGGTCAGAGGATCACTGGAGCCCAGGAGTTGGAGGTTACAGTGAGCTATGATTGCATGTGCTACTGCACTGTAGCGTGGGTGACAGAGTGAGACCCTGTCTCAAAAAAAAAAAAAAAAGAATAAATTAAAAAAATAACCCTTTAGACATATTTTTTAATGTGAAGTGTGTACTCTAGTAGGCACATAATTTTCTTTATAATGTTTCTACTTTTATATAATAAACCCCTATGTACTGTTATCCAGTCTCAACTATTTTCAGTACCAGTGCCAATCTTGTTTGAAATGTGCCAGTACTCTCTAGCCCCCTGGCTTAGCCCCCTGGGTTGTGTTATAATATACAGTTTACTTTACTTACTGACACATTTGCCTTTATATTTGACCTACCATGTGGTTGGTGTTCTTTCCCAGAAGTTTGAAGGACTTTCTTTAGGTTTTTTTATAGTGCAGGTCTGGTAGCAGTTTATTCTCTCTTTTTACTTATGTGACAATGTATTGATTTTGCCTGAATTTTTTCTTTTGGCATTTTGAATACATCATTTTAATGTCTTTTGACACCCATTGTTTCTGAGTCAGCTCATATATCATTGTCACTCTGTAATGTATTAGTTTTCTCTTGTTGCTTTCAAGGTTCTGTTTTTATCTTTGGCTTTCAGAAGTTTGACTATAATGTACTTAGGTGTGGTTTTCTTTGTGTTTGTCTTTCTTGGTATTTGTTGAGCTGTTGACTCTGTTGGACCTGTAAATTAGTATTTTTGACTGAATGTGGGAAGTTTTCATTCACAGTTTTACTTCTTGAGATATTTTTTCTTCCCCTCTCTCTTCTCTTCTGGGACCCCACTTACATGTGTGTTACACAGGTTTGCTTGATACTGTCCTAAAAGTAATTTTCTGCAGCTTGATTAAGTTTTCTTTAATCTCTTTATTCTTTGTAGTGGATAACTTCTATTCATCTATCTTTAAGTTCATTGCTTTTTTTCGTCTGCCATCTCCAATTTGCGGTTGAGCTCATCTAGGAAATCTTTCATTTAAGTTATTGTACTTTTCCCTGGGTGCAGTGGCTCACACCTGTAATCCCAGCACTTTGGGAGGCTGAGGTGGGAGGATTGCTTGAGGCTAGGAAGTCAAGACCAGCCTGGGTAACATAGTGGGATCCCATCTCTACAAAAAATAGAAAAATTTAGCTGAATATGGTGGCACATGCCTGTAGTCCCAATTACTTGGGAGGCTGAGGCAGGAGGATCACTTGAGCCCAGGAAGTCGAGGCTGTGCTGAGCTGTAATTGTGCCACAGCACTCCAGCCTGGGCAACAGAGTAAGACCCTGTCTCAAAAAAAAAAAAAAAAGTTACTGTACTTTTCAACTCTAGAGTTTCCATTTGGTTTTTAAACTTTCCATTTGTCTGTTAAGATTCTTCTGTTCATTATTATCTATCATATTTTCCTTTAGTTCTTTGAACATATTTAACATTGCTGCTTTAAAGTCTGTCTACTGAGTCCAACATCTGGGCCCACTTACGAGTCATTTTCTGTTGACTGCTGTTTTTTTTTTTCTATTTCTTTGCATATCTAGCAATTTTGTTGTTGTTGTTGAAAACCAGATATTATAGATTACATTTGTGGAGACTATAATCTGTTCCGCTCTGAGGATTTTTGTTTTTTTGTTCTGATAGGCATTTAACTTGTTTGGACTCAGATGAAAAAATTTGTCCCATCACATTGTATATTAGCTCTTGTCTCTGGTTATTTTCAGCTTTTAGCTGCTGCTTTTTTAGCTGGGTCTCTTGGGGGTCTCCTTTGTGTCTGTGTAGTTTAGTGGTCAGCCAAAGATTTGGGCAAAGTCAATACTGAGATTTTGGCGCTCACCTCTCTGTGATTTTCTTGCTTCTGGAGTTTCCCCATCCTGAATCTTCAGCTGCTCTTCCAGCAATTGTGTTCTGCCCCCAACCCTCAAGCCAGTAAGAGTTTTGCCTTCTTCAGCCCAGTCTGAGTGTGGGTTGGAAACACACTTAGTGAGAGAGACAACAGACTCACATCTCACCAAGAACACCTCTGACTTTCAAGGACAGCATGTCCTCTACTTTCTGCCTTCTCTTTCACTCTATTCTGTGGGGTCTTCTATTTGCTTGCTTAGTTTAGCATCCATACCCAGGAATTTGGGCAGAGTATATTCTCAGATTTAGAATCTCAACCCTTCTGCATCTCTCTCTTCTACAATACCCCCCACCCTGCTTTCTAGTTCCTCTGCTGCTCTGAATTATGTTAACTGCTTCCACAAGCTGGTAAGGAAGACTGGCTTTCTGTCATCTGGGCTGGGACAGGGTAGGCAAGCCATAAACTGGGAGTTGTTCCCCAGTGTTTCAACCGTAAATGTTTCTCGAATTTCTCTCTGCCCTTGAGTATTTTCTAGTACCTTCAAGTAGTTGTTTTAAATATCTTTGGTTTTTAATCATTATTTGTGAGAAGAATTGTCCTCCCTTTTTATGCCATCATTAACAGACACCTTCCTTCCTTTAGATTATTTTAAAGCGAATCCCATATATCATTTCTTTTCATCCATAAATACTTCATTGTGTATCTCTAAATGATAAGAATTTCTGTAAAAGAACCACAATCGATGTGTTTCTATAGCTGCCAAGTACCTATATAGTTGCCTTTGGTTGGTATGCCTTTTAAATTTCTGTTAATCTGGCTGAGCACGGTGGCTCTAATCTGTTAATCTGGCTGGGCGTGGTGCTGTAATCCCAGCACTTTGGGAGGCCGAGGCAGGCTAATCTTCCAAGTTCAGGAGTTTGAGACCAGCCTGGCCAATGTGGTGAAACCCCATCTCTACTAAAAATACAGAATTAGCCGGGTGTGGTGGCGTATGCCTGTAATCCCAGCTCTCAGGAGGCTGAGGCAGGAGAATCGCTTGAACCTGGGAGGTGGAGCTTGCAGTGAGTCAAGATCGTGCCATTGCCAGCTTGGGTGACAAGAGCGAAACTGTCTCTAAATAAATAAATACGTTTTTTTAAAAAATGTCTTTCAATCTATGTAGCTTTCCCCTATTTTTCCTTTGAAGTTTATGTGTTGAAGAAAGTGGGTCATTTGGCCAACAGAATTCTTAGATTCTACATTTTCCTGGTTGTGGTCTCATGGTATTGTTTAACATGTTCCTCTACCCCTCACTTTTCCTGTAAACGATAGTTAGATCTGTGAGCTTAGTTTGATACAGGTTTAATTCTGGGGGTCAGGGGCGTGCTGGAGAACAATACTTATTAAGTAGTGGTCTTTCTATTGCATCACATTAGGAGGCAGGTAGCGAGTTTACGTTTTGTATGTCTGTTCCATCTGCTACAAAGTTTGCATCACCACTTTACCATACTTATATATATGTATATATTTTAACCTGCTACCTTAAACTATTAAGGGTTAAACTTCACCTAATTATATTAACAGACATTGATTATCATGACTTAGGAATTCATTCATTCAATGGATAGGTAAGGAAATCAAGTTTTTAGTTTTATGATAAAATACCTCATAAATACATACTGATAATTTGAAAGCAAATTTGATAGTACAGAATTTTTACTTAACCTCATTGATCTTACATTTTTATCTGCTTTAAACTTACGACAAAATCCTTGGTTTTCAGTGATACAGAATACTCACTTGCTTTATCCCGTGAAGTACAACAGTCTCATAAAACAGTACCTAAATCAGCAAACAGAGGAAAACTGAAAATTAAGATTTTGTTTATTTTGCAGTTTTATTTGTCCTTATGACTTGTCCCACTAGGTGTGTCCAGTCAGTTTACTATATTTTAAAGTCACCACTCTGTGGTTATGCCACCAGCTGTGGATTTATACATCTAGGTTTTTTTTGTTTTACTTTAAAAATTACTTTTTCTTTTAAAATTCATTTTTCCTTTATAATTATGTAAAATATTTGTGATAACAAAGTCAAATTTACAGAACGAGGTATATTCAAAGAAGTCTAGCTTCTATTGCTACCCAATCCTTTCTTTCCTCATTGTTTCTTTCTTATTATAAGTAAATATTTGTGTTTCATTTTATCACCCACTTTCGTAGATACATGGTAGCATTCCATTCTGTATGTACCATACTGTATACTGTGCCTTTTTTCCCGGCCCCCTTGCTTAATTGTATATCCTAGCGATCACTCCACAGTGGTCTATAAGAATCCTCCTCAGTCCTCTTACAGCTACCTGGCACTTCACTGTGTGGATGTACCATAGTGTGTCTAACCATCCCCCTATCAATAGACATTTGGGTTAGTTCCAGTTTTTGCTGTAGTACAAATTGCTGCAGTGAATAGTCTTGTACGTCAGTCTTTTCATGTTTTTGCCAGGGTGTTGTGGAAGAGGTCCCTAGAAGCAGAATTTGCCTTTCTCTTACTATGAATGAGCTTTTCTAGGTTTAAGAGCCATTTGTATGTCTTTTTCTGTAAATTTTACATCGCTCAAGCAGGTTTTTTTTTTCTATAGGGTTATTGGCCATTTCCTTTATTTTTAGAAACTCTTCATGTATTAGGTATATTAATCCTTTAATATAGATTATAGTTTTCCCCATTATTGTTTCTCTTTTTAATTTTTCTTTTTTTTTTTTTGAGGCGGAGTCTCGCTCTGTCGCCCAGACTGGAGTGCAGTGGCTGGATCTCCGCTCGCTGCAAGCTCCGCCTCCTGGGTTTACGCCATTCTCCTGCCTCAGCCTCCCG
>NW_012111919.1:1147486-1165261 GCF_000951035.1 Colobus angolensis palliatus | reverse complement strand
GTAAGGAACGAAAATATTTTTTATGACCATGCTATCCTTGGTATCCTTGGATTATATCTCATTCAACTTGGTCCTTTTTTTTTTTTTTTTTTTTAACAAATTCTACTCTGATTTTTCTCTAGCTGTTAAGTTTCCTATGTTATGAAGTCTGGGCCTTCACTTGTGGCAAGATGAAAAGCAGGTCTGCATATGTATGGTCTCTATCACTGTTCTCTACTTGAAACATAGAGCTTCATAGACAAGTATTTAACAATTAAGTACTCGTTACAGAAAAGTATATTAAGTACTAAAGAGAAGAAACAAAAGATGCAGCCTTTCTCTGGCAACCTGTATAGAGCCCCGGCTTTCTACATGCTCACTATACTGGAGATAGTTATTTCAATATTTTTAAAACTAAAATTACTCTTGGTGGCAAATCTTTTGCTAGTTTGTCTCAGCCTATTTCCGACACCTCAGAGCTACCAGTAATTCTGCGTTAATTCATTTAGCCTTGGCTTCCCTCCAGTGCTTCCCAGCTTTACATGGAGTAAGCTGCTAAAAATTTCTGAGAACACTGAGGACCTCAGGTGGTCTTCTCTTTTCTTTCCCTCTAAGTTCGTCTAATTTGGGGAACTTTGTTCTACTTGGGCTTGGAAGTAGCAGAGTACTTCTTTTTTAGAGATAAGATTTCTGTTGGGTTTTAAGATAAGATTAAGCCAAATGTCTTAGGAATTGTTTAGAAGGAATGTTTTCTACCTTTAAGAAATCTTTAAGGCCATAGCTGCATTGACCCTCAAGCCAAGTAGAGTCACCAGGTAACTGGAATAGACAAACTGGGGCTAATATGTTGCATGACAATGGAACATCCAAAGGAAGTGCCCAGCAGCTTGCCAGATATATTGATTCGGAGTTTGAGAGAGAAAATAACTAGGAACTTATATCACTATAGATCATAGGATCAAAGAATTTTAAAGATGTAAGGGACGCTAGAAAATAGTTCAACCCATCCCCATTGTACAACTGGAATCTAAAGTTCAGATTGGTAGAGTTTGCCCAAGAGTCCGTAACTAGATTTTGCAATCATCTTTTGTAAGCTTGTAATTGAGCTTTAAAAGAAGATTCTCAGAGAGAGAGAGAGAAAGAGAGAGTATAAGTACAGTGGGGCACCCAGAAGTAATATGCAGGAAGTAGAATTGCCAACAAAGGATACAGAATGAAATGGTGAGATGGCTAGTGGAAACATAGGGAGAATGGCATCACAAAGGCAAAGGGAGGAAAGAATTTCAGTTTAGTGGATAGTCAACCAAGGCATTTCACTTAGGAGTTAGGAATGAAAAAACGACACTGAATTTGAACATTAGGAAAGCTTGGTAAATTTCAGGAGTATAATTTCTGCAAAGTTGGAACACAGTGAATAAAAAAGTTCTAAGAAATTGAGGACAACTGAAAAGTTTAGCAAATGATAAGACAAAGCAGAAGAAGATAGTAGATAGTGAGGACAGTAGAATCAATGGGAGGGTTTCTTGGGAAGGCCATCTTTGTTTTAAAGTTTGTGGGAAGAGAACCAGTGTGCAGATGGAAGTAGCTAGGCGGAGAAATTGAAAATGCTAGGAAGACTGGGTGCGGTGGCTCATGCTTGTAGTCTCAGCTGCTCAGAAGCCTGATGTAGGAGGATTGCTTGACCCAGGAGTTCGTGATCAGCCTGGAATATACCCAGACCCTGTTTCCAAAAAAAAAAAAAAAAAACTAGGAAAGTAAAAAATAAATGTGAAGCAACAGGATTCCCCCTTTGAGTAGCTCATGCTTACTGTGCAGTTTTGGTACCCCATACCATACCGTTCCAGGTATCTTAACATGTCATAACTCATTCACTTCTCAAAGCTCTGTGGGGTTGCTACAACTGTTATCTCTATTTTATAAATAAGGAAACTGAGGCAGTAAAACACCAACTTGCCTGAAGTCCCATAATCAGTTCATGGTACAGCTGAAATTGAGGCCCAGCTGGCTCTTTGAGTCTGCCCTCTGAATTACCAAATTGTACTGCCACTCTTCCTGTTGTAAATGTTGTTTATAAATGTATTTAATTTTATTACAGAAGTAAACTTGAACCTGAAATGTTTGGGGTCTAAAAATTTGTTTTGCATGATTCAGTGATAATGTAATAATCACTCTTGAATAAGCATAATAATTGAATAATTATTACCTTTAGGTTGTGCGTTATGTGTGACTCTTCCAATGAGTTTACTAAACTTTTTCAGGTAAGTATTTTATTTTTTAAATGGGCAAGAAATATGAAGTTTTAGCAGTTGTTAGCTGAACTTAGGGATCTATTTTCCTTTTGGAATCAGGACATTTTGAAAAGGTCACAAAACCTATATTTTAAGTCTAGAATGGTGTAGGATAGTTTGGGGTGTCTGTGGTGGGTAATGTAGTCGTTTCAAACACAGCACAAAACTACTAGTTCTTTTGTTATGGTTTTGGACTAATCAAATAGTCTTCTAATGAGGCCAGGCGTGGTGGCTCACACCTATAATCCCAACACTTTGGGAGGCTGAGGCGGGCGGATCATGAGGTCAGGTTTGAGACCAGCCTGACCAACATGGTGAAACCTGTCTCTACTAAAAATATAAAAATTAGCCGTGTGTGGTGGCGCGTGCCTGTAATGCCAGCTACTCAGGAGGTTGAAGCAGGAGAATTGCTTGAACCTGGGAGGCGGAGGTTGCAGTGAGCCAAGGGCATGCACTGCACTCCAGCCCGGGCGACAGAGCAAGACTCTGTCTCAAAAAAAAAAAAAAAATTCAGCAAGATCATAAAAATTCTGAATGTGTATAGTTTAGGACCAAACTGGACCTGTGCTGACTTGTCTTAAATAGCCCTTCTACAGAACTTCCCATCTGGGTTGTGGGGAGAAGGGAGTTGCTCAGGTGGAGTTTCATTTCTGTGATCTATGTGCTTCTCCACTTTTGCTCAGCCACACTGAATTTGCCTATTGTGTCCTGAATATATTTTGCTCTTTCCTTCCTTAGTAATTTTGCTCCCACTGTTTCCTTTGCTCCTTTTTCTTTTGGTTGAAACATTTTCTTACACTTCCCACCACTTCCTTTAGTTCTGAAATCTGCGTAGCAGAATCTTATTTACGTTAAACCAAGCTCTATTAAACTTCTTCATTTATTGGAGCTGGCAGTCATTTATAGAAGCCATACAGTTTAAAGCTCTGAAGGATGTAGAGATTATTTTTCTACATTTTCTCCTCATTTTATAACAGCCAGACTCTGACTGGGCAACATATTGCCCAAGGTCGTGTCATCAGTGGTGGAAGCAGGACTGGAATTTGGAGCTCTCTTCAGCTGAGCAGACATGTATTGTATAACCTCCTGTGTGCTTAGAGACACTGAGATGTGGTATGCCAGTCGCACCTGAGAGTCTTTCATGTGAGCTCTGTCTCACTCTAAGTTCTCTATCACTTTGTGTCAAAGCTGCACTTCGAGGCACTCTTCTAATATTTTATGTTTATCTTATTTCCCCCATTAGAATATCTCATAGAACAAAGTCCAAATTTTATTCATCTTTATATTCTTAGCATAGCAGTTGATAGTTTGGTTTAAAGAGAAAGAAATGGGATTAGAGGTCAGAAGATTTCAGTTCTAACCCTGGCCCTGCCACTTGGTAGCAAGTTTTGTAAATTTAAATTCTCATCCTCACTTAGCCTGTCTGTAAAATGGGATTAATGATGTTGGTTCTGTCTATGCCACAAGATTATTGTGAGTATAAAATAAGTATATAAATAAGAAAACTATAAACTACAGTACAAGTACTGTATAATTTATATGTAATAATGTTCTTTATATTACTTAATTTTTTAATATATCTTTTTTTTTTTTTCCAGAAGCTATAAAAATAACACCTTGAAACACAATTCAGTCTATGAAGCTGTGGTTCCCTTATTTTCTCCCTGCTTGCTGTTCATTTTGTCTACAGCGTGGATCCTTTGGTCACCTTCAGATATTTTAGAGCTACATCCTAGAGTATTCTACTTTATGGTTGGAACAGCCTTTGCCAACAGCACAGTAAGGTTTTTTTCTTTTAAAAATCATAATATATATTAGGAATGTATGACAGAATTTGATAATTTGAAAAATCTTTAATATTAGAATAAACAGATTTTAATTTAAAGATTTTTATTTCAGAAATTTGAAAGAATAGTAACCTCAAAAACTGAAATGCTGAAAATTTTTTTGTTTTGCCCTTTGAAACCAATAGGATTGGAGACTACAGTAGTATTTTGGAACTGTGGCACACTTGAATTTTTTATTTTGGTTGCCTGCTGAAGAATTCATGGAAAAAATTTTATAGATTCCCTTTAGACTCTAAATATATTACCAGTATGACTGAAATGGCTGTAGACTTAAATGATTATTTTAGGAAGCTTGGAAGAGATTTTTGAGAAAGAGAAAACACACACTTTAAAAATCAGCTGATTTTAAGATTAGGAACATGGAATTTAAAACTTTGTAATAACATATTTTTATAAATTCCTTTCCATGCTGGACTGTGCAAGAGAGCAGACAGGAAGCAGAGATCAGGAGTTGAGAAAAGACCCTGATAGTCCTGAAAGCCAGAAGGTCTGTGTTCTAGCTCAGGCCAGTTCCTTAGAAGTTTTTATTTTTATTTTGTAACTTAGCTACTCATCTTATGTTTCCATGTTTGTAACGTGTGTAATATCCCAAGTCCTGCTGACTTTATAGGGTTTAAACATCTAAAAACACTAATGCATTGTATAAAAAGTATCTCTGAAAGAATTATATTTAAGTAAGCTCTTCAAAAATAAAGAAGCCAAAGAGGTTTTGAGATATTAATTATGGCAACGGGACTGAACTGGAGGTAGCACTTCTTCATCATTGCTATGAAGAAACTTAATTGTGTGGGGGTGTGGGAGGCTATTTTGAATTTTTTTTTTTTTTTTACATATCATAGAGTCTTAAAATTGAGAGAAATTTCTTTTATTCAAACTGTTGCCCAGTGAAAGAATGCCTTCTATAGCATCCTTATTCAGTTATCTTCAAGCCTCTTCTGACACACACTGTGAGGGTGCGTGGGTCTTTGGGCAGGGCCAGGGGTCCAGTTGGGCCCCTAAGCATGAGAACTTCTGAACTTAGATAATGTAAGTGTGTTGGTTCAGGTACTTAAATGCTTTTCAAATGTTGGAATGACTAGTTTTGGAAGTGTTTTGCTAATGAAATTTTTCTTTTTTTCTCTCTTATTTTTTTAAACTAACGTCCAGTGTCAGCTGATTGTTTGCCAAATGAGTAGTACCCGGTGTCCAACTTTGAATTGGTTGCTGGTTCCTCTCTTCTTGGTTGTCTTAGTGGTAAACCTAGGAGTAGCCTCTTACGTTGAGAGCATTCTCCTGTATACATTAACAATGGCTTTTACTCTGGCCCACATCCATTATGGAGTACGAGTGGTGAGTAATCTACAGCAAAATTGGCTCAATTTGGGTCTTATAAATGGAACCAATTAATGCCTCTGAGTAGAAAGGAGGCAATGGAAAATTTTAAAAAGAAAGTAGCTTATTATAGTAGCTGTAAGGGTTTTGGGATATTCTCTAAATTTTGGATAATATCCAGATGTTTAATTTCAGATATTGTTTCTGTAATGAGTATATTACTGTAATTACAAATGATTTTAAGGCTGGATAATTATTGTGAGGAATTAGTTCCTATTGTAAGTGGGTATGTATAAGCCATTTTCTTGGTGAGTAGAATTGTAAACTGTTTGAGCCTTTAGTTATATGGGATCAGATAATCACATTTGTTGATTATCGATTTCTTCACTTGCTTCTTTAGCTTTAGGGGCATTTTTATTGTTCATTAACATTTGGAAAGAAACTATAATTGGTTGTATAGTGCGTTTTCCCTCCCGCTGCCCAGTTTGCAGCAATTGTGGTGAGAGAGATTAGAATTTCAAACTGAAGGAAGACTTTTGCGTTATTTGAGATTTTACTTCATGTATGTTATTCTTGAGCCCTCATCAGCAAAATTAATAAATAAGGGGGAATATAGAAGGAAAGAGATTTTAAGAAATGTTTTGTAAGCTTGATATTTTCTTCTAAAACTAATTTTAGGAGAATGGACGAATACAGATATAATGAAATCAAACAGAACCATGTGGTTTTTCTTTCACTTAACATTCTTTTCTAATTATTTTACATATTTTAACATAGGCTGTGCAATATTCCACCAAGGAGATTACTTAATAATGACCCTGCACAGCACAGTTAATCATTTAGGTTGTTTCCAGATTTTCACCATTAGAAATATTGCCCTAGGCTGGGTGTGGTGGCTCATGCCTGTAATCCTAGCACTTTGGGAGGCTGAGGCAGGTGGATCGCTTGAGCTCAGGAGTTCGAGACCACCCTGGCTAATATTGCAACACCCTGTCTCTACAAAAAATACAAAAAACTTAGCCGGGTGTGGTGGTACAGGCCTGTAGTCCCAGCTACTTGGAGGGCTGAGGTGGGAGGATCACTGGAGCCCAGGAGGTCAGGGCTGCAGTGAGCTGAGATGGTGCCACTGTGCTCCAGCCTGGGTGACAAAGTGAGACCCTGTCTCAAAAAAATAAATAAATAAATAAAAAGAAAGAAAGAAAGAAAAAAATGTTGGCGTAAACAATCTGGAATATTTTTGTTTCATTTACTTTATTTTCTGAGGATAATTTCATAGGAATGGGGTTGTGACAGGGTATTCACACTTTTATGACTCTTCAAACACTTCTATTTGGTGTGCTTGTTTTGAAAGGAACCCTGCTATAAATCCATTTGAGAAACAAAATATCTTCTGTATTTTTATACACAGTTTTTAAGTGGGAGAGGCAGCTATCAGGCTTGATAACAACTTTATACCTTGCATATGTTGCTAAACTTGGGCTTTCTTCCCTTAGTGTTTCTCTACAAAGTTGCCCTCATTTGTTAGAACAAACTAGATACAATTGTTAAGGAGAAAAAAGCTGTGATGAATTGTGATATAAGACATAATTATTTTTGTTTTTATTTTTACAAATGTAACCTTATATGCCTTATAGCAACACTCTTGGGCCTTTTTCCTGATATTTCATCAGTATATGCATGGCATAGAATATCCATTTGCCAGTGTCTTTTTAAATTGTTTTCATTTACTATAGCCTTTTAGAAGCATATCTTTAGAAAGCTACAAACATACCAAACCAAACCAAAATACGCTTTTCTTTAAATTACAAAGGTACTACATTTTCATTGTTAAAAACCTGGAAAATAAATAAGAGGCTAACTGGAAAACAACTTAGGATCATCTTTTTTGTCTCTCTTTGTGTTCTTTTACCACGTCTACAACTTCTGGCCAGAAGTTAAAACTTGCTAGGCCACACAAAACATTCACTTTAACTACTGAAATGTAAATAATAGGTATCAAGTAAATGACATACACTCCCTGGCCTTTAAGCTCTTGCCTTCCCTCTAGAGATACCCTAACTAATAAAGCCTCTACAAATTCATAGATGTAGTTTTCTACTATTTCATTGGGATTAGGAGTGATTACTTAGAAATGTTTAGCAAGCTGAATATTGAGTCTAACTATAAATATTATTACTTGATCTAGATACTACAGGTCAACTAATCCTCTAGTTTTTCAGATTTGGATGTGAATTTGAGTGCTCTGGAGGGTTCTGAAGTCTAGATTTTAGTTCCAAGTCCAAACTTTCCCAGGGTAGTTCTAGTACTCCCATTTAGCTGTCTAGCTCTATAGCTGTCCTAATCCAGAAAAACCTTTTCAGTATTTCTCATAATTTTTGCCATGTCAATAAATTGTTATCTCTAGGGTAAATTCTGTGTGCTTTAAAAAACACAATAAAGTACGTATTTGTCACTGTCTCATGTTCTGATTTTTCATAGGTAAAGCAGCTGAGCAGCCATTTTCAGATTTACCCCTTCTCATTGAGGAAACCAAACTCAGATTGACTAGGAATGGAAGAAAAGAATATTGGCCTGTAATAATCTTTCTTTGGACAGAAAGAAGTACTGTAAATAAATGCTTGTAAATATTTCCTCCATCACCATTGAACTAGACTGATCTGCTTGACAGACATGGGATCTCAGTATGATACTTGGACAGCAGGAATGATACATGTAATCTGAACTTGTGAAATTTTGGACCTACTAACTCTCAGCCTATTTTATTTTTTATAAAACTATGTGACATTTTGGTGGAGCAGAATGTATGTTAGACCAGCAAAATGTTCCTAGTGGTTCTGACTTCATGAGTTTACAGTGTTGTGATTCATGCAGGGTTAAAAACGCTTTTTTTTGTTTTTTTGTTTTTTTTGTTTTTTTAAATACCAAAATTGGTTTCAGATCACTGATAACACTCAGAAAACCATAGTGTGTTTTCATATTTGGTACTTTGTAATAGTGGGAGTAGCAATAGTCCAAATCTAGTATAGGGAAAGGATAAAAATAAGTCACCTTCACCAAGAGATGCCAGTGATTACCAAACAATAGACAGTTGCCAAATACTGGTTTCTCTTTCCCCTGAAAATGGCTTTTGTCCTCAAATGGTAAGAGAACTAACACATTTAGCTAATATATATTTAGATTCTCTAGTATTCTAGCTCTCTTTATTATGGAACAGATCTTGATAAATGGTTTAATTTTCTCCTAAAGAGAAATAATCAGTTGAAAATTTGAGAATGGGTTGTAATTATAGCTCACCCATTGGGATGGTTCATTGTTTAGATGTGGCATTTTCCCTCCTTCAGCTGCAGGTTCCTGAGATTTGGTGCCTGTGAGCTCTGATTGTAGGAATGCATGTGACAGTCCCAGTCTTATGATAATGACTTGTGAGGAATGCAGATAAAAGTACCTTGTAAGATAAATATAAATTGGAGTTAGGAATTTCATGAACCTCTCTATGACCAAAATTAATTTTTTGATTCACTTTGTCTGTCTGTCTGTCCTTCCCCTCTCTCTTTTTTCAGGGTAGGGTGCTGTGTTTTTTATTTCATACAAGATAAAACAGAGAGAAATTCTGACTTCCCCAGCTTGTCCATTTCCCCACCTGAAAACTTTTGATACATATGCCTTACTGAGTACATGCCCCCTTTAGTGTTACTGTGACTTGGAGTAATTTCTGAGGTTTACTGACAAACATAAAAATCCTTTTAATTTTAGTGTAGTTGTTGTGTAGACCATATTTTTTCATGATGTGGATATTCTGTTTCTTTTTTACTTGTCTTCATTTAATTTGGTGGTGGTGAAATTTACTTGCTGATTTTCTTTTATTTTTCACTGAATGAAGTTTGTGCTTGAATGAAGAGTGTATCTTAAACCTCCTTTTTTTGGACAGGCTGCACTTGGATAACATAGGCACCACTGTGTTGATATGTAATTAAATTCATAACTATTTATGAATGTGACCATTGTTAAATTTAATTAGTGTATTTCTTTGTTGAATTTCAGTCTGCTGCTTTGTAAAAAATAACTGCAATTGATGTTTCATTTTTAAAATTTATAAATTCCAATCATTGTCATTCAAGTTATTAGAAATGAGTCACGGCACTAGCTCATGGTTCTATACTCATTTTAAAAAATTGTAAAGGTTGAGGTGTATTTGGTGACTTTCTCTGAGACACAGATGAACGTTGGAAATAGATGAGAAATGGATGCAGAAAAATGCAGATAATGATCCCATGTTTGTTAATTGCCATCATGGAAGTCAGAGAATTAACCAATTAAGTGACGATAACTATTTTTTGTATACCTTGTTCTTTGTGATCTGTAAAATTGAACTGAATAAAGTGTTAATTGGGGGTAGGGAGAAAGCTTTGTTTTAAGATTTCTAAGCTAATTATTTTACCATTTTGTTGACCTTATACACAAGAATGAGATTAATCTGTATTATATAAGAAAAGAACTGATAAATATTTATAAAATGACAGATTTGGACCACAGGCTTTCTTGACCTTGTACAGTATAGTAAAAATACCCTTTACTTCTGGCATTAAGGTCACGTTCTATAGTTTGGGGGCCCTTTTACTTCAAAAGTGTGTTTCTGCCCTCTTTTGGTTGTATCAAATTTATTTGAAAATTGTTTTGTGCCGTACTGTATGACTTGTTTCCCTATGGTGGTAAAGAATGATGCCATAGTCAGTTTTATTGACATTGTTCGATGAAAGAAAAGTGGCTGTCAACAAGGGGAAAGTGAAATTGAGCAATTCACTGTTTCGGGATACTTGTGAATCTTTAGTGTACTGCGGACTCTTTTTCTTGTTTTAGTCTGCCACTCTTGAAAGTGCATCTTGAGAGCTGCCGTTTGTTGTCTAGAGATATAGCAGCTGAAGCAGGACTTCATTACAGAAAGCTGTGTGCATTTATGTCATGCCAATTACTACAACATTTCCAAAGTATGAAAGGTGTCTCAAGCTTATGCATGATATTGTGGGTGACTTCATGTCCCAGCCTTTCTCCCCAGCATACAGTGTGAGCTGCCTTTTGGGGAGCAATGCCATAATAAGGAGCATACGTGCGTGTTTTCTGTACTTTCAGAATAGAGTGCCTTAGCTAGGCCAGAGGGTCGTGTTGTGTTTTCTGCTGACCAAAGTTGCATATACCTGTAAGAAGTGTCTTTTTAGGTTATGGTATTAAAAAAAGTCCTTTCAGGCTTATCAGATAATAATTCTCCTATATTTGAGGGGGGCATGGAATAAAAAGATTAAATAATACCTGGATAGAGAATGCTAATGCTGCCTTTTGTGATCCTTTAATATTATCCATGCTTTTCGTGCAGTACACAGTTTGACATTGCCACGGTTTACAGTGTCATTCTTCCACAAATAGGTAATTGATAGAGTTTATGGATTTTAGTCTTAAGGGTAATAGAGTGAATAACTTCCAAATAAAAAGCTAAATATTCCTCGTCATTTTAATGTCATTATTGAAATACTTTTAATTCTAATTTTGAAAACAAAGCTAAGTGCTGATTGTGGTTAGGATGTTATAATACTAATACCATCATGTTATTTATTCTAATATAGAGGCACTGAGAGGAGGGGAGTGTATGTCTAGAGTTACCCGAATTCTAAATAGGTACCAAAAGAGTATTGATCATGACCTGGAGCCTGAGCTTTGGGAGAATATACAAAGGAAAAAGCAGGCGTAGTTTCCACTTTAAAGGGAAGAAGGGACTTTAACATCCTGTGAATTTGAAATATCCTATGAATTTGAAAGTTTCCTAAGTGTGGTTTTCAAAGAACTAGTTTATTTTTGTAGTCAGTCAAAATGCATTTGGAATGTACCTTGCTTCCATAACAGACTTTGACTCTATGACCTATGAAGAATAAAAAGATAATCTGAAGGTGTTTGAGTCAGAGGCACTTTTCCCCTTTATATTTTATATAGAAGCCTATTTGTAATTCTTCCTCTTCGTTCTTCACCTGGGTTTCCTCTTAACTACCCACCACCTAGGAGAGAGGCTGCTCACTCAGGTCTTGCCTTGTTGCCGCTAGATGTTGCCACATTCAGACCTCCTTGATTGCCTTAGATCTCTTGACTAGTCAAAGACTGGGAATGTGCCAGAGGGAACAAAGTAAGCTTGATGGGCTGGAACTTTTGACTTTGGATCCCCAAAGAGCCAAAACCAGATACAAAAATCTTTGGTTGTGTTGATGCCTGTGTTCAGAGTGGCCTTATCTTGACCTCAGTTCTGGATTTAAGTACCCTATAGAAAATTTGTGAAGTCAGACCAGAATTTTCTGTGTCCCATTGAGGTGTCTTTGTAAGGCAGCATGCCCTTTCTTGAACACCCTGTGGGTGAATAACTTGAGTAAGTTAGCTGCCAGCACTAGAACCTTCCAGGAAGAATTTTAACTAGTATGCTACATTTGAAGCACTTTGACATGTACATTTAAAGTGACAGTTTTAAAAGTAAAACGGTGTTAAATCTCTGAAACTTGAACGTATGATGCTCTGGGCATTTTAGGAAGCTTAAGTAAATTTCTGATTTTCCTTTATTGATTATGTAACCCATGTGATTTGCATCTGTTAGTTGTTATGTTTGACAGTGCTACAAATGACTGACATTGGCAGGCAGTTATTGTAGGGTGTATGGTTAATCATGGTTGTCTAACTTTTCCAGAGAAAGTGGTGATATGCTTCTTCCTTGCATGGAGCTGTGGGAATTGGATTTGTTGGCTGTTCATTTCCAGTGTTTCTACAGTGCAGAATAAATGTAACTTTTTAAGCCTGCATGCTAGTAATATGCTTTGCTCTTTAGTAAACAAATATGCAAGAGATAATAATCTATTTTTTTTAAAGCAGGGATCTGCTCCCTATCTAGACAGATCTTTTAATGCATTAATATTTAGAGTAGCAAAAGAAGTTTTGCCATTTGTAGCTCTCTCACAGGTAGCTTAAGCAAGGGGATTGTATTGCATATGCTTAGAAAGGCCAGGTTCCCAGAATTGGAAGGTGCCATATACACTGATTTTAGAATATTTTAACAAAGGCTTGTCTCGAGGAAAATCCATTTGGACCGCAGCAGGATTGTTCTGGTCTTCCACAGATCATTCATATGGTCTTTCTCTCCAGAGAATCATTCTTAGAAAGCCAGGCTAAATCAGAGTAGTGCTGTTTTTAAAGCATGTATACTGGATGATGACTATAGAGTACCTTAATGCTATGTTGAAATTGGAAGCAGATTGCTCTCTTCAGCAGCAGATACTACAATTGAAGTTAGAGACAGTACTGAAGACGCAGGGAGTAGCTAAATGCTGTGGATATTTCATGTCTCTTTGGCTGATATCTTCTCTTGAGCAGTTTCTATGAGTAGCAATTACAGTTATAATTTATTTTAAGGTTTTTATTAAAAGATACACAATTTGCCATGAATTCTAGATTCTGATATTCTTGACAAGCACTTTTGGAATATATCAAAAGTAAGTTCTTGACCTGGAACATACTTAGTTAGTACTTGATGTCACTAACCAAGTTGTAGAAGGAGCCTGTTATAATTCTGCAAGATCTGTGAATAGCATTATAAATCTGGGGCAGGTGCGGTGGCTCACACCTGTAATCCCAGCACTTTGGGAAGCTAAGGCACGTGGATTGCTTGAGCCGAGTAGTTTGAGACCAACCTGGGCAACATGGCGAAACCCTGTTACTACTAAAAATACAAAAAAATTAGCTGGGCATGGTGGCATGTGCCTGTAATCCCAGTTACTGGGGAGGCTGAGGCAGGAGAATTGCTTGAACCTGGGAGATGGAGATTGCAGTGAGCGGAGATCGTGCCACTGCACTCCAGCCAGAGTGACAGAGCAAGACTCCATCTCAAAAAATAATAATAATAAAAATAAATAAATCTGTTTAAATTACTGTTGTCTTTCAGCATTAGACTTTGAGTTTAATAACTACAAATTGAGACTGCTCACAACATTAACTTTTTTGTAGGTTATTTGGTTGTTTAGATAACTTGCCTTGCTAGAGGAGCATTCAGGAGATAAAAGACCTATCTATGTGTAATGATATGATCATTTCAAAAATGTGCCAAGAAAGCAAAATTCATTATTGAACTCTAAATTTCCGGGATTTTTTTTTTTTTTTTTAAATAGCATTTTCTCTGGGTAAAGGGAAAGGCAATGAATAATTGCCAACATGTCAACTCCCTGCTGCTCACCTTCCCCCCGTCCCCCTCCATCTAACATAATACGGTACATTTGTAGCCAGTTGTAGAAAAAGAAATTGATATCTTTCTCAGTAAGGTTCCATGCCCTGTCACTAAGAATAGGTGGCAGGAATCATGGCCAAATCAAGTATATGAGTTGTTTAGCTTGGTCCTGTTGTAGTTGGCTTTCTGTAGTGTTCTAAAACAAGAGGACGATTCCATTCCTTCTCAGGAACCTAGAAACAACACCACTTGAGCAACTGGAATATGTTTGCCGCAAGCAGAATATTTTGGGGAGAGGGAGAGTAGTTTAATTCAAGTAGTTTAATTGAACATATTAGTCATTCGTCTGGGCCTTGCTGTGTTCATAGTAGCAATGTATGTACCATTTATTTTATCTGGTTAGGTGTGATGTGTGTATATGCCTATTTAACATGTACGCATATATTCTCTACATAGGTATGTATGATATATTCATATATACATGCAGTCCACTTGAATATCAGCAAAATGGCCAGCCTTTATTAGATTGTTTCTTAATGTGGACTTAATCTGCATGTGGCCCTTACTCTGAAGCCTCTTCCTGATCTGGAGCCACAGTCTGTCTGTCTTCCAGTTCATCTCAGTCCTCGAGAAAGGCCCTTTAAATATGTCACTTCTCCATTTTCCTTTAACCATGGGTTGTGGGAGCCAGAAAGAGCTTTGAGAAAGATGGCTGCTTCCACCAGGGTGGAGGCTTCTAGGTCTGCATGATAGGGCCCATTTCTGGCCAGAGGGTGGCTCTGGGAGCAGTTATGCCACGGGCTTGCTGGGGGAGAACTCAACACTTGCAGAAACAGAGCTTCATGGCTTGCTTAAATTACTTAGCTGGAATATTTTGAAGTGTCAGATAATGTGATGTATAAATAGAGTATGCCGATGCATTTCATTGTTTTTGCATTATCTGTATTAGTGTTTCCCATTGCTAGCCCAAATAATCAAGACCAGACTGTTTCTCGTCACTGGATTCTGGAAGCCTTGCCCTTTCCACTGGATTTATGTTTATTTCTGCTGCTGTGAAACCCCAAAGTAATGCAGTAGGTTTTAATTGAAAATTGTTTAATTCTATTACTATTATTGATAATTATTTATTGTAATAAAAGTAAAAGTAAATAATTTTTAAATCCTTTTAATTGTTTTCAGATTGTCTTCTTTGTTTTCCTTGGTAGGTGCAAAAGGGGAGGGAGCTATGGGAGAAAACTAATATTCAGCCACTTGTCTCAGGGAATCATTGGTTATTTTAAAGCAAAACACTGAAAAGGTTTTGTTCTGTTTTTAGAAAGATCAGCCACTTGCTCCTGGGCATTTTGTGATCCTGTGACTTGTTTCAAAAGGCAGAATATGAGGCAGATGGCAGTAACAGCTTTTCATAGTATACTGCTCCTGACTCACCCAGAACTGGGTGGTGGCAGTCTCTATGGTCTAATCATGATGGGGTCACACCTGAATTAGTTTGTAAGGTGGTTTCTTCCTCAGAAGCATTTTCCCATAGAAAGAGTGTTAACATATGGTATTAATTTTCCAGACGAATCCCATAAAAACCTGTTAGACCACACTTAGTACATCTAAATTATAGTACAGAAACTATAACTCCCATTACATGACATTGCTTCTGAGGAGAATATTTCCCATTTTTACATCGATCTCTCAGCTCTGGCAGTAGGTACTTAAAAAAAATTTCAGGCCAGGCGCAGTGGCTCACGCCTGTAATCCCAGCACTCTGGGAGGCCAAGACGGGTAGATCATGAGGTCAGGAGATCGAGACCATCCTGGCTAACAGTGAAACCCCGTCTCTACTAAAAATAACAAAAAATTAGCCGGGCGTGGTGGCCCGCACCTGTAATCCCAGCTACTTGGGAGGCTGAGGCAGGAGAATCACTTGAACCTGGGAGACAGGTTGCAGTGAGCTGAGATCGTGCCACTGTACTTCAGCCTGGGCAACAAAGCAAGACTCTCAAAAAAAAAAAAAAATTTCAGTAACAGGCTTGAAGACAGGAAGAAAATGCCCCATGTTTTAACCGAGGCTGTTCTCTCTTAATCCCTTTCCCTCCCATGCTCTTGGTTGTGGTAGCAGTTATTCCCTCCCTTTTATCTGCAAACCTCAAACACCTCTCAAGTTCCTGATGACAAGTACCAGGTAGATACTATGTAACCACTCTCGGGGCTACCAAAACTTAAAAAATAAAATAAAATAAAAAAACCTATGCCCCCAAAGGGTCTTACTCCTCTTGCCACTCTCATCTTTTTTTCCTCTGTTCACAAATTTCCTGAAAGAAAACTTTACAACTGCTCCTTCAATTTTTCTTCTTTTCATTCGGAGTTTTCTTAAAACCTCCCAAAGTTTTCATAAAATGGCTGTTTCTTAGTCATGTTCAACTCTGCAAACTTTAAAGAGCTGTTTACTTCTTTCTAAGCCTTAGTTTCCTCTATAAAATGGGATTAATATTACCACAATTACACTATGTGAAGGATTGAATGAGAATAATGCATGTAGGGTGTTTAGCACAGTTAGTGGACTAAGGTAGGTGTTTGGTTTCTACTAATATCTAGTTCTCTGTCTTTTTTCTTTGAACTTTTTTCTAAACCATGTGACAGCTCATGACTTCCATGCCTCCTCCCCTCTCTTTCCTGCTTCATACCTTTTGAGGCAGTATATGAAGATGGTGGTAAGGCAGTTCCCCAAATTAAAAATCAGTAAGATTGCCTTCTCAGAACCTAATTAGTAAAATTCACACAAATGGAAAGATAGAAAGAACCTAAGAAGTGGTCTAAATGTTTGATGAATTTGTCAGCATCCCCACATTCCAATTAAGGTGAGTTAGTGTAAACTTATTGGATGTAGAATTAAGTGTGACTAGACTTAGTAAGATATAAAATCAAATCAGTTCATCCTTCTTTTTCTGAAAAAAGGCTATAAAAGCTGAAGGTGAATGCCCAGGTACCTTCCTTAGCACGGGAAGCCCATATAGCCAGATTTCTCAAAAACCTTCCCAGGGATGAGGGACTCGACTATTCTTGTGGCAAATTATCCCCATTGTGAGCCTCTGAACCATGGCAGTCGGTCCTACAGATCAAGGGACTTCTCAGTCAGAGTTTGATTCCCTTCGTAGATCAGCCCACAGAGATGTGCTGGTCACAGGGCACGAAAACGCACACTGCCTGTGTGATGGTTGTACTTGCTAAAATAAATTCTGTGTTTCTTTTGTGAGTTTATTAGTA
Source organism: Colobus angolensis palliatus (assembly GCF_000951035.1). NCBI lineage: Eukaryota > Metazoa > Chordata > Mammalia > Primates > Cercopithecidae > Colobus > Colobus angolensis. The sequence goes on along the minus strand of NW_012111919.1, from coordinate 1,148,339 downwards.
CGAGCCAGCCAGGCTTTTGTATGAGTTGTTGTTTTTTGTTTTGTTTTTTTTTTTTTTGAGATGGATTCTCGCTCTGTCACCCAGGCTAGAGCGCAATCTCTACTCACTGCGACCTCCACCTCCCGGGTTCAAGCGATTCTCCTGCCTCAGCCTCCTGAGTAGCTGGAATTACAGGCACACACCACCACACTCAGCTAATTTTTGTATTTTTACTAAAGACGGAGTTTCACCATGTTGGTCAGGCTAGTCTCGAACTCCTGATCTCGTGATCCGCCTACCTCGGCCTCCCAAAGTGCTGGGATTACAGACGTGAGCCACTATGCCCGGCCTGTATGAGCTTATTAGTATGAACCAGCATTGCCTACCAGTTGAGGAGCACTGTCTGGATGCTGGTCAGTAATCAAGGTGAATGGACATCACCTGACTCCCTTCCCGAAGTCCCTCTCATCTGTAACAGCCCTACTTGCCTGCCTCACTCTCTTGGGGGTCTCCTGTTATTTCTCTTACAAAAACACGAATAAATAAACTTTATGTTTTATTTGAGTCAAAAGTGATTTATCCTCATTGTAAACATTTTTTTTTTAATCTTCAGAGAATCTGAAAATCACCCATAAGGCCACCCCTGAGGGATATCGACTACTTTGTGGCGTTCCCCCTGTTTTTCTTGTGTACATACTGTCTACATTTCAAATCAAACTCGGCTCAGGGTCTATATTGTGCTGCCTCTTCCCTTTCTCATGTAATGTATCTTGGATGTCTTTCTTTTTTTTTTTTTTTTTTTTTGAGGCGGAGTCTCGCTCTGTCGCCCGGACTGGAGTGCAGTGGCCGGATCTCAGCTCACTGCAAGCTCCGC